>NW_026727677.1:0-31647 GCF_029784015.1 Lycium ferocissimum
ATTTTTCGCACGTCCCGGGTGATAACTATCGGAGCGTAGACATCGTCCGCCCGAATCGTGTGTGTCATTGCATTGCATTCATATTTCATTCACTTATACATCTGATTTTTGGTTGTGGTTATTTATTGTATTTGTACGGTGTTTGTGAACATTGACTTTCTATTTTTTTACTGATTTGAGATCGCCGTGTGTCTGATTAATATATACCTGGGAATTTACGGATTCGAGGATTAGAGACTTCCTCCTAGGTTAAGACTTGTGGTTTCGAATAATATTGTTGGTGGTACTAGAGTTTTTGGTTATTCTGAGGAATTGTGGAAAACGTGGCAAGACTTGGGTTTAGATGCTTCACTATAGGCTTTATCTAGATATAATTGTCACGACCCAATTTTACTAAGTCGTGCAGGCACCAACCTTTCCCACCTCGGTAGGCGAACCCTTATCACAACAATCTCAAAAACATGAAATAATAAATAAATAAATAAATAAATAAATAAGCGGAAAAGATAGAAATACATAAGTCTGACATAATAATAGATAGAATATGCGAAAATACATCAAACCACCCCAGAAATCTGCCTAGTCATACAAGAGCAATTAACTAGGATCTATGAGTTTGGAAATATCAATAATACATCAGTAGCCTGAATATGTCTCGGAATATCAAGTAAGACATAAAATAAAGGAAGAATTTCCAAGGAGGCCGATGTCCCCGTGCTCACCCTGTAAGGCCCTAAGTAGCAACTCTCGCACCACTTATCGACCACGAGAAACGGGTCGCATCCTACCCTCCGGAACTCGCATTCATATAAGAATGCGACAAGTGTGTCGGTAGAAACAACAAGTACCGGTAGGTATCATAGGCCTACTAAGTTTTAGCTAACACATATCAAGTCAATAAAGTAAGATAAACGGGTAAATCAACAAGGTATAAGTCAAACACGAGCACGAATCCAACTACGAGTCATCACCTATGTTTATAACATCTAAACCAATAGCTAAGTCTCAGTATAATCAATCCCAACCAGTACATTAGAATGGTTTCACAACAAGTCATCGCCTATGCTATAGCATCTAAGCCTAACTGTGCCAAGTCTCAGTATAATCAACACCAATTCGTGTATCATAAGGTATTACAACCATCACAGGAATATTACAGGAATATCACAGGAAGCCAAATTATCCAATGCAATACAGTAATGTATGAAGTTTGAATGCAATGCATATGCAGTGTCCACATGTACTCCGATGATGGAACATCACATCTCGGTAGCACAACCCATGAGGGACCCGTGAAGTCTATGTACCTCACGGTTCCGACAACAACCTCGGCAACCGCTACCTCATGATTTCGGTGATAAACTCAGCATTTTCTACGCATATCCTCGATTACGGGACGACCATCGCACATTGGTCCTCACGTCACTCTCATCCAACTGAGCCCTGCTCGTACAGTATTTCCTCAAGTATCATAAATGTATCAACAGTATATCATGAAGGATGAGAATGCGTGTAATGTATGAGTTCAATGTCAATAATCAAATCAATATCACAAGTACCACGCATGCGCACACCAACAATATCACGAAACGGCTACACAATAAGCCATAATAGAACACTATCCTCATATCAAACATCAGCAAGTAAGATACTACAATATCATGATCAAGGCATATCAATAGTCTCCAATATCTACTATCTCCACGTGGCATCAAGCTTGCAACAATAGAACATGATAAGTCACAACACAACGGGGTGGCTAACCCCAATCACACAACAGGGCCCAACCTAAGACAATATTGTAACACCCCCGTACCTTTAACTTAAGCTTTGACCATGATTCTAGACTTAGAAAACCAGATAAAGAATGTGGGAATTAGAATTTTCTCTTCAGTTGTCAAATGGGGTTTTACGCCCCAGAACACGGACCGTATTTCAGTATACGGCCCATATTTCAAATCATAAGTTGGATCAAGATCACTGAGCATTCTGGAATTTGGCTTGAGGGTTATACATTGTTAAATATGGACCGTATTTTGAAATGCGGCCCATATTTAACAATTTTGATTGGAATTTAGGAAAACTTCCTGGATGAAAGTTGTAGAGCTTTGAAATACCTTTCCAACGGTATATTATGGGGGTCAAACGGACATCTGTGCAAAGAGTTATGGCCATTTTACTGAAGAGTCGCGAGCAAATTAAATAAAATACGGACCGAAATACGGCCCATCCTTCAAAATACGGCCAGTATTTTGTTGGGCATAAAATTTAATATTCCAGAACAGCATATATTCGTCCATATCAGTCCAAATCATTATTTTTCAATCCTTCAAGCCCTAGAACGACCTCCTATCCTCTCCCATCATCAAGAACACCAAGGTAAGCCTATTCTAATCATTCCAAGTCAATTATAATATATATACTTGTAATCTAAACAAGAAATCATCATTCCTAACCTAGGGTTTTCAAGAAAACCCATCTCAAGGTTCAAGATTCAAGATTTTGGAAATCTTCTTCAAAGTTCAAGTCTTTAATTCAAGTTTTGGAGCATTACCAGGTATGTAGAGTTTTTATCCATGTGTGGAAACATCGTTGTTCTTCCCCACGCCACGTTCTTCCATGATCATACAAGTTACACCAAAACTAGTGTTTTAGCCATGTTCATGATAACCCTAAGTACATGTACCATGATATACTATAATTGTATGGTTACTTCGTTATTGTATTCTTAATAATCCTTTTGGTTATTGAGAATCTGTCTGTAATCCATGAAAACCTATACTTTGCATTCCATAGGTTCCTACATGCAAGTTATTAAATGTAATGCTTATTTTCATGAATATCCTACATGTCTACAAGTTTTCATGCAATTATATTATGTTATTATATCCATGCTATGATACAAGATACTAATGTTAATACAAGTAATGTTTTATGAAATTCATGGGCTTCTTAGCCAACTATATCATGTTCATGTTTTTGGGTGTTACACAGATTATCGAGAAGGTTTCATACCTGAAACAACATATGCCAACGTAGGATAATGATCGCTCCGCCCAGTAGGACGATTCCTTCATATTTTCCCCATTGAGGGATTTGGATCCATTCATGTCATGTTCACGTCTTGTACCCTGGCAAGGTACATGACGGCTTAGCTGGTCAGGCAGAGATCAGGCGCCACGTGTTAACGTGGTGGTTACATGTCGGTTATATTAATGCTCTCCCAACTTAAAAAATGTTTTTACCTATGTTATATATGTATTTATGTCCATGTCAGATACACATGTTCATGACCAGGTTTCAGTTTCAGTTTCAGCTCTCATCATGTTATTTCATGTGCCATGTTTATTTCATTCAGTTGCTTTACATACCAGTACATTCAATGTGCTGACGTCCCCTTTCTATTGCCCGGGGGCCTGCATTTCATGATGCAGGTACAGTTACACAGGGCGACAGATCTACTCCATAGGACCACCCATATATCAGCTTTTGGTGAGCCCCATCTTCTTTGGGGTTTAGTCATTATTTACTTTATGTTAGTTATGCATTTAAGGTATACTAGGGGCCTTGTCCCAGCAGTTACGTTTAGCAGTTCAGACTCATGTTAAAGGTTTCATAAACTAGACAGTTATGTTATGTTAGATGTTTAGAGTCGTATAGCCATCTTTGGCTCGTTATCTATGACAATCCATAGTCATGTTTTCTTAAAACAAGTATTTTATTTGATATTTATGATATCCCATGTTTAGGCTTATCATGTTTATGTCATATTCCGCTCATGTATGCCTCATGATGATTCAACAAGCCATGTGGTTCGCTCGGTCACATACAGTAAGGCACCGAGTGTCGTGTTACGTCCAGGCCATAGTTCGGGGCGTGACAAATATCCAACCCAACTTCATACCCCAAGGCTTACATGCTTTCTCTGATAATATCATCTAAATATATGCTTCGCTAAATGAGGTTTCACCATAAGGTAAACCGTAACCTACTTGGAAGGCCGAGCAGCAATATCACCAACAATCACTCCTTAGACTTCCCTTTCCTTTGAGCCTTGAGATAAAAAAAGTCTAGGCATATTCGAATCAAGAAGAACATCAATCAAACCCTACTTCTATTCAAGAACAAAATTCCCAATCTATGGAATAGGGTTTATGAACTAGAAAGGGAAATTAGGAATATATGGATCTCAACATGAAATTAAAACTCTAGGTGATCAATTCCCATCAATATCAAGCTAGAAGAACCAACAAAATTACCCAAATTCGGATTCTAGGCAAAATCCCGAAGTTTGGGTATAAACCCTAACCTTAAATTCATAAATTAATCCTTAGAAATGGAAGACTCAAGTTACAATAGCTAATACCCATCAATATCCGGCTAACCCATACTTAATCCACCAAATAAACAAGGTTTTATCATCATAAGATCATTAGAGAAGAAACCCCTAAAACCCCTTTTGCTCTTACCATTATAAGAGAAATCTAAGCATGAATTATTGATTAGGAGAAGCTAATGTATGATTTAGAGACAAGATTGTTACCTTAGAGAAGAAATCAGTGGACACCCTCCAAAATTGCCTCCTTAAGCCTCAAGTACGAAATATGGGAAAATGACTTAGTGTCTAAGGGTTTTAACACATTAAAAGGCCTCTGACTCAGCAATTACCGCTTTTGCGGCATCGGGACGGCCATAGCTGTTACACCTCAAAATTTTGGGTTCTTTGTGCGGTGAATGGACTAACGCAAGTTACAATGTATATGATTTCCCCACAAGTAGGAAGGGATACTTAATGATTCTAATTAAGATTTCAAAGGCATTTGAGGCAAGAAAAGAAAGCACGTGGGAGAAAGTTAAGGTAGAGAATATCTTACCCTGTGTATAAACGTACTAGCAGGTATTCCTGGTGATTTACGGGATTAAAAGTTGAACGAATCGAATTGATGCGATGCAACGGATTCAGAGATTAAGGCACACCGGTCGGTAGTAGACGGACCGTCACTGTGCACCGTCAATACATTTCTGCAGACTGAGATCTGTAGGTACAATTTGATGTGGCAAGTCAATGGACCGTCGACACGTCGACGGGACCGTCGACCCGACCGTCGAACCGCCTCTCTGGAATTTTCTGGTTCCAGTTATAAATAGACGACCCTTGCTCTCAATTTTCAGATTTTTCCTTCTCCAACAGCCTTGAATGCTCTAGAATATTCCTTACACTCCACTAACATGAATTCAAGGTAAATCAAAGATTAAATACCAAAGATTGGTAGAATCAAGTGCAAGGATGCTCTTTGTAGGGTTTGTGGAAACCAAGAATCTCTTTGGTGTTAAGTAGGTTTTCCTCCAAGTGAAGTATTTGTATCCAAATTCCATTCCTACATCATAAAAGGTGACTTTCATGATCATTATACGTTATTAAGAGCATTGAGGGGTTGAATGACTTAGATTAAGGAAGAAAATAGAATATGAAGCTTAAATGTGGAAATAGTGGTATTCTTGAATAGAACTTGACATGAATCATGATTCTTGATATGCTATGAGTATAATCTTGTTATGAATGATATTAAGAATGTCGAAAAAGTATTATATATGAATGAATATGACATTGTATTGTAGTTATGGTTGTGGATGATCTTGAAAGGGAATTTTGAGGATTTGATAATGCTTAACTTGGTGAAGATTATTGATTATGATATTATGGGTGTTGGGTAGGTGTTGGGAATTGTTTGTTGTATAGGGAGAGTTGTAGAAACAAAGGAGATGTTGCCCAATTTCCATTAGCACTTAGTCGCTTTAACTTAAGCTTAAGTAAGTTTCCGGTTATCTAACCTTAGTACGGATTCTCTTGAATGTAGAATTGCGAGCTTGGAAGGAAAGCGTTAGTCGATAGGGTTAAGGAGACATAAAAGGTATGTAAGGCTAATCCCCTCTTTCATAAGGCATGACTCCTATATTCTATTTCCCATGTATTCCATGACCTTTTATATCCTAAAGGCTGAAAGTTCATGATTCGTAAAGATTCTTTATAGGCTAAAGATGAGATATGTTCCATGACGATGATGAAATGATGCTAATATGAGCTTGATAATATTATCTTATGATCTCATTGATGTTTTTCCTTGTTGTAGTCTCACCTCATGACACTAGTCCCTTCAAGGTGAGACATAGCGATGATGATTATTCTATAATGTACTCGGAGGTTACCGACCTTACGTCACTCCGATAGAGTGATAGCTTTTACTTGAGCTCTCATGCATGCTTTATGTTATGTATATGTAAGGATACACCGTGCCTAATTGTCCGGGCAGACACCACTACGATGAGCGTAGTTGGCAGCTATGATGATGATTACACCATGTCTATATGGCATGGGCAGACACCATTAGTGGGCGGCATGAGATGTTTACGCCGAATGCGGGAGGCCCGGATACGGGCTAATGATGATCACACCATACCTGTATGGACGGGCAGTTTATATATGTACACATGATTCGATGTTGTTCATGATGTAAGTTAGCATGCATGATTCTGCCTTAAGAGGCATTCGATTCTGAGTTGTTTCCTAATCTTATGCTTCCTTATTCTTTATCATGTTATTAGTATTATGTTATAATTATTCATGCCTTACATGCTCAGTACATTATTCGTACTGACGTCCTTTTCTATTTGGACGCTGTGTTTATGCCCACAGGTAGACAGAGAGACGGTGCAGATCCTTAGGAGCTAGATCAGCTTGCACAGGAGCACTTCCCTATTCCGAACGTGTAGTTTTGATAGCCCCGTTGTATATATATTCGGGCATGACGGGGTCCGTCCCGTCTTTATGTTCGACTACTCCGAGTTAGAGGCTTGTAGATACATATGTGTGGGTAGTAGATGTTATGTGAACTCTCAGTGAATACTATGTATCACATTTTGTTAGCCGTGAGGGCTTATGTATATATATATATATATATATATATATATATGCATGTTTTGGGGGATTATATACGATCAGTTTATGGTAAGTATAACCTTGGAGATCATATGGGCACAGGTTGAGTATGATGGCTAGATAGAGGAGCAGTGCTCGATAGTCAGCTCTGGGTACCCGTCATGGCCACCTAGTAAAGGTCATGACAACAGCTGTCCCGCTATGTCAGTAACTCAGACCGTCATAGCGGTCCCTCAACAAATCACATTGCCGCAACAGCGTCCCTTCTGCTGCAAAAGCGGCACCGCTATAGCTATTCTGGAACCGCTATAGCTATTCTGGAACCGCTATATCGGGCACCAGACACCAGGTCACATACTCAAATTTCATAACTTGTACCCGAAATCCTATTATCTCTCGATAAGACCTGCTCAAATGCCATATACGCTACCCCCAATAAAAATACGCTACGAATGCGCTCGTGGTCTTCATCCGGCTTTGATCTGAAAAACTCCGGGGGATTATACCATAAAATCACGGCTCTAGTACTAGCCGAACGATCACTCGGGCCCACATTGCCCTGCCGCCGTGCTTGGGCGGCAACTAACCCGTGTCAATAAGTTAATGGCCTCGGCCACTTGTTGGCCGAAGTAGATGGTGTGAACCGTGGGCATAGGAGCCGGAGCCGAAGCCCTGCTTGCTCTTCCGTAACGGGCGGAGTGGTGGAGGCTAGACAGACGGAACCTCATCATATGATTCGCCCTCGTCTATATTCATAGGCGGCTCTATTTCGCCGCCCGCCTCTTTATCGTAGTCTCGCCCTCCGGGCGGCTTTAGCTTTCCCTTTTGGCGGCATTTACCGAAATCACGACATACTCATTAGGGAGGAATTTCATCTTATACTTGGCTCTATCGCACGATCTCATATGAAGAAAGATGGTCATTTTTCCTAAATGCCCTGTAGCCTCTTGTTTATTAGCGTGGCGCGCAACACACCATAAACAAGTGTCACACTCCGATCTTACAAGGGTGTGATGGGCACCCGACCTCATATTCGGAGCCGAGCGAACCCGCGGACTCTTATCACTCACATATTCTCTTTGGATTCTTAAATCAAATGAAAGTAAAATACATAGTAAAATTTTCAAAATCTTTTTATCATTTCTCAAATTAAACACGATACGCAAGCGTAAGGACTCTATAACATAATGTATAATAAAAACATGTCGGCTTGCGGAGGCCAATTTCAAAGCCGACACTCTAGACCACGACTCGTCCGCAAAGTCTCTAACTTCGAACAACCGCACAACACATATAATCGACTCGGGCAACCTCCGGTACAAATGGAGTCTACCAACTTATTTGGAACGTCTTCGCAATAGCTCTTACTTGTGCGAGTGTGCACGCGCGGCATGAAACGCGACCCCGAAGAAGAGAGGTCGATGCGAGCAATGTCCGAGTATGTAAGGCATGAAAAATAATACAAACAGGAACATAGGTATGAACAACATTACCATGGGATCATAGAACATGTGATGAGATAAGAAGATAACCTGTACATGTGAATGCTTTTTTTTTTTTGGCTGGATACCATGCATGCTTGTCTTTCCTCTTTAGAAAAAAAAACATTTCTTTTCATAGACATAGAAAATAGAACTTATGCCATGTCATGTCTTAACATATAGTATCGTATCATATCATATCATATCATATCATATCGTGTTATATCATATCAAGTCATGGTATATCATGTAGTATCATAGCACCGAACAGCGTCGGCTCGCCCACATTGCGCCGAAATACTCCGGCTCGCCCAATCCCGCGTCCGGGATGATAAACCAGCTGACCAGGTGGCAATGAAACATGTTTCCCTTCCCATTCCCCATGTACATATACATATCTCATATACATATGTCATATAAGCATGCAGGAGAGCCCAAAGAAAGTCATGTATCCATCGGAGTGACATAAGGTCGGTGACCTCCGATTACATTATGGAATAATCGTGATCGCTTTGTCTCACCTTGAAGGAACGATAATTATAAGGCGGGACCATCAGCGGAAAGTAGAATTAAAAGAAAACATGGAATGAAATCATGGACATCATAAACGTTAATTTGTATGCTTTGAAATCTTTAGAAAATAGTATCATAACTAAGGAACAGAATTAAAGATCAAGAACTAGTTTAGCACTTTCATACTCGCATTGGATTCTTGACTTAAGGCTCTTAGTCATGAAATCATTCTTGTCATACTTATCATAGACATATCCTCTTCTTTACATCATCATTGTCATTATCATCATAGAAATATTCTCATTAGAATAGTTACAACACTTATCGTTTGATAACGGAGCAATAAAGAAAATCCGGGAACAGTGGGCCCACCTCGAGTCAAATGAGGTGGCGTACACAATTTACATATGTTACATTCCAAGACGTCACTTATGAGAGTTTTAAGGTAGTCGGGTCCTATGTGTGCGAGTTCTAAATGTTTAGGTAACTTTCCAACATTTTATGCAAAATATTAATTCAATTCTATTGAATGATAAAGGTAAAGTTCAATCTCGGATTTCTAGGAAAGGAGTTGTCCCCGAGGCTCGTGTCCAAACCTACTACGTCTAAGACATGCCAAGAAAGGAGGGTGAAACCTTACATACCTTTTCCGCCTCTTACGCTACTCCAAATTCCAGTTCCAAGTTCGCCAAAATCTACAATTTGGTCACATTTACCAAACGTCAATTAGAGCATTTAGAAGTTGAATCTTAAGGTAACACTTTCCTACCGAAATTTCTACAGCATTTCCCCGTAAATACTCCATCCCACCAAGTTCAACTTGGCTAATTCAACAACAACAAACCCGAGAATGGAACTCGGCCACAACAGTATCAATAATCATATCTTCCAACATCCAACAATTAATTCAAAACACGCACTCCAACATTAGTAGCTCCTTTACATAATTCAATAACATTTCCTTAATATTGCACTCATTTCTTGACATTACAACAACAAACAACATACTACATAAAATTGGCCCCTTAACCTTACACAACACACACGGCCACACACATGCATATTCTCGTGTTTTTTTTTTCATTCATTTTCAATTCCACAACATGCATGAATTATTCTTTCAACTATAAGAAATCATACTAATGTCTCACCAACTTGTTCCATAATCCTCAAACAATCACAATTTCATTTCTAACCATTAAATCCTCATTTCCCATCATAGAATCCACAATTACAACAATCAACATACTAAATAAAAATTAACTCATCATCTCTACACAACACTATTCCATTCGGCTACACCACACACACACACACATATTTCATGAGTTCCATTCTTTTCTACATACTACAATACTCACAAATCATCTATAACACATAGAAAAGGGAATTAAACCTTACCTTCCTCCACTTGTCTTCTCACTTGGCTAGAGTTTCCAACTTACACAACCAATGCTTTTCTTATTCCAACAACCATTCCATGTTATAGAGGACCTTCCATTTGGTTAGAAAGGCCAGAAGAAATTAATTTTTCTTGGACATCTTCTTGCTTCCAAAATTTGGCCACCATGGCCGAATATTTTTTCTTCTTTCTCCTACTCTTCTTTTTTTTTTTTTCAAGTCTTTCTCAAGTTAAAATGATGACCAACCCACATATATATATATATATACTTGGCTCCAATGGTAAGTGGACTCTTGTCCTCTTCTTGAAGTTTCCTTAATTACAATAAAAGATGACTTATTTTTTTGTCATCTTTCTTTCCTTTTTTTTTTTCTTCTTTTAAATTCGGCCAACATGGCCCTTTTGGAAGCTTCTTGAATCCTTTGCGAAATTACCATTTTGCCCCTAGTCTTTTCGATATTGCCATGAACCCTTTTTGTGAGTTTCCTTTTCGCCCTTAACCTTTCTCAATATTTCCATACTAATAAGGTTCATAAATAATATTCACAACCCATTTGTATATTAAAATAATTTTGAAATAGTCTTTCCCTCGACATTCCTCGACTATCTTGAAATATTCGGACGTACAAAGTACGGGCTATAACATCCTCCCCCCTTTAGAACATTCGTCCTCGAATGTTTAAGCGACCTAAATGGGGCGTCATAATATTTCGGGAGGGTCCCTTTTATGTCGCTCTTTCCTTTATGCCCGTTTCTTATCCTTTACCTTATTCTCCTTATAATCAAACTCCTCGGTTTTTACATGAATTCTTAATCCGTGTCATGGATTTCCTTTTACTTAACTGTCGAAGTATCCTCGTACTTCCATATGCTTTTCCTACTACTTTTTGGTACATGTTGCGATTCCTCTTTAAGTCCAATATAATATGTTCTCTCCCCCTTTTAAGGGGTTCCTTACATGCACAATGATCCTTTTATGAAGTCTTCGTCTATACCTTATTCCTTGTCTACCTTCCCAACTCGTGTCTAACATATCGGAAACTCTAATCCTAAGTTTTTCTTTTACTTTCTGCCTATGTCATCATTTTGTTCCCATTTCCATACCCTTTCGTTCACTATTCGTCCTTCCGCTTGCTTAACTCACTTACTCATAATTCCTCTTTAACCGTGCGTACGTGCCGTATTTGTACGTTCATATTTGCAAGTGTTCCGCTACTTTTGTTCTTAGCGCACGAATCCTTACAATTTTGCTCTCTCTTCATCCTTATTCATCGGGTCTTTAACTATATTTGTGATGCTATAGCCGAGCGGTCTCTTATGCACGCTCCCTCCATTTATTCTTGTTTCCGCTAAGATCAAATCCTTCGGACTTCACATGAATTCTTATTCCACACCTTCAACTTCCACTCGACAATGTCGACCCATTACCTTATATATACCTTTCAATACCGAAGTCTTACAACACCGCCACTAAACTTAGTCATTCCTTTTCTTACTTCACATTTCCTTGTCACGGTTACTATTCTTTTAGCCTCACTTATCGCAATTAGTTCTCGAATCCCATACATTCCTCTCCTGTCTTCTTTTACCACACTTTATCCCCTTTTCACATGCTTATTTCGAGTCCTTTCCCCAATAGCCTCATGTTTTGCCGGTAGTTTTTCTCGGGAGCCGCACTTGCGAGGTTCCTTACCTTTCTCTTTCTTCGTCACTTTGATCTCTTCATTTTCCATCTACTCACTCTCTTTCTTTTCCAAATATCGTTATACTAGAATTTCCAATCTCAACCTATAGTGAAATAATAACGACTTACTTTGCAACACTTGTACCATTTATTCTTGCGGTTACTTGATCTTCGGTACTTACTTGCTCGGTTGATACTTTTTATATCGTAAGCTTCGATTGCGGGACTCACATGTCCACCGATACAATCATGCATGGGATATCTCACGCCGTATATATACATATATATATATATATATATATATATATATATATATAATTACTATCAACTAACCCACAAAATACTTCCAAGCAATCGTTCAAGCCTATCCTATTTCTGGGTTGTGATGCACTTCACATCTCTTCACCGAGCAAGTATTTCGCCTCGTCGCGCATCCTCTTATGGTCTCCAACCATTCCATATGCCCTAGTTTCCCTTAGGCTACCCTAACTTCTCATTTGTCTCTTAGGTCTGAATATATCGAATTTCTCGCATACTTCCCAGGGGGTCACCTATCATAGAATTGCTCCCACCTGAGCACGCTTAACCTCGAAACTTTGGTGAAATCCGATGCCTTAATGCGATATATAATCGCATCCACTTCCTCGTATGACCTTTATTACACATTCTAGAGCAAGTTGAAGTCTTACGTATTCAAACATTTTAGTAACACGTCCTTTCTTTTGTAATTACTATTTTACCCTTTTCGATCCTCAACGTCCACTTTTTCACTTATATGTGCAACCACTTCCCGTACTGGGCTTCCAGATTCCCGAGGGTAGTGATCGTACCTTTATCGCCATGCCAAATCCATAACCTTTCTGAAACGTCGCACCTCGCTTATTGCTCGTTTATCGTATTTTCTTTTCGCGCTTCTTCCTGTTAGACAAATCCATTATGGCAGGATCTCCTTTAACATGCCTACTATTTCAAATCTGTGCGTCACAGATATCGATAACACCTCGCAGAACATACGGCCTTATGACACATTCCAGTCATCCAGTGCTTCCAATTTCAGGTGACAGAACAATTACGTTAGGACTTACCCTCTATGGCCTTCCATAGCGTCACTCGCTTTCTTCCATCGTACGTAAAGCTTATATATATAGGAAAATCTTATTTCTTATGACTTGGCTCTATCGCACGATCACGGGACAAAAAGAAGGTCAACAATTCCTAGGTGCCCCGCGACCTCTTCGTTTATAAATGTGGCCGGCTTCACACCCATAAACAGGACTCTCACTAGACACGACTTTGCGTACAACCCTTAGACCGACCAGCTCGATACCACTTTGTCACACCCCGATCTTACTAGGTGTGTGATGGACACCGACCCCATATTCGGAGCCGAGCGAACCCTCGGCTCTTATCACTCACATATTCTCTTTGGATTCTTAAATCAAATGAAAGTAAAATACATAGTAAAATTTTCAAAATCTTTTTGTCGTTTCTCAAATTAAACACGATGCAGTAAACGTAAGGACTCTATAACATAATGTATAATAAAAACATGTCGGCTAGACCCCTAATTTCAAAGCCGACACTCTAGACCCACGACTACTGTCTGCAAAGTCTCTAACTTCGAACAACCGCACAACACATATAATCGACTCGGCGGCACTCAGCACAAATCGGAGTCTACCAACTTCACCGGAACGTCTTTTGCAATAGCTCTTACTTGTCCGAGTGTACCGCGGCATGAAGATGAAACGCGGCTTCGAAGAAGAGGGGTCGCACGCAGTAATGTACCGAGTATGTAAGGCATGAAAAATAAGACAAACGGGAACATAGGTATGAACAACATTACCATGGGATCATAGAACATGTGATGAGATAAGAAGATAACCTGTACATGTGAATGCTTTTTTATTTTTTTGGCTGGATACCATGCATGCTTGTCTTTCCTCTTTAGAAAAAAAAACATTTCTTTTCATAGACATAGAAAATAGAACTTATGCCATGTCATGTCTTAATATATAGTATCGTATCATATCATAGATGTTATAGCCCGTACTTTGTACGTCCGAATATTTCGAGATAGTCGAGGAATGTCGAGGGCAAGACTATTTCAAAATTATTTTAATATACAAATGGGTTGTGAATATTATTTATGAACCTTATTAGTATGGAAATATTGAGAAAGGTTAAGGGCGAAGGTGGAAACTCACAAAAAGGGTTCATGGCAATATCGAAAAGACTAGGGGCAAAATGGTAATTTCGCAAAGGATTCAAGAAGCTCATGAAAGGGCCATGTTGGCCGAATTTAAAAGAAAAAAAAAGAGAAGGAAAGAAAGATGACAAAAAAATAAGTCATCTTTTATTGTAATTAAGGAAACTTCAAGAAGCGGACAAGAGTCCACTTACCATTGTAGCCAAGTATATATATATATATATATATATATATATATATATATATATATGTGGGTTGGTCATCATTTTAACTTGAGAAAGACTTGAAAGAAAAAAGAAAGAAGAAGTAGGAGAAAGAAGAAAAAATATTCGGCCATGGTGGCCAAATTTTGGAAGCAGAAGATGTCAAGAAAAATTAATTTCTTCTAGCCTTTCTAACCAAATGGAAGGTCCTCTATAACATGGAATGGTTGTTGGAATAAGAAAAGTTGTGTAAGTTGGAAACTCTAGCCAAGTGAGAAGACAAGTGGAGAAGGTAAGGTTTAATTCCCTTTTCTATGTGTTATAGATGATTTGTGAGTATTGTAGTATGTAGAAAAGAATGGAACTCATGAAATATGCATGTGTGTGGTGTAGCCGAATGGAATAGTGTTGTGTAGAGATGATGAGTTAATTTTTATTTAGTATGTTGGTTGTTGTAATTGTGGATTCTATGATGGGAAATGAGGATTTAATGGTTAGAAATGAAATTGTGATTGTTTGAGGATTATGGAAGAAGTTGGTAGACATTAGTATGATTTCTTATAGTTGAAAGAATAATTCATGCATGTTGTGGAATTGAAAAATGAATGAAAAAAAACATGAGAATATGCATGTGTGTGGCCGTGTGTGTTGTGTAAGGTTAAGGGGCCAATTTTATATAGTATGTTGTTTGTTGTTGTAATGTCAAGAAATGAGTGCAATATTAAGTGAAATGTTATTGAATTATGTAAAGGAGCTACTAATGTTGGAGCGTGTGTTTTGAATTAATTGTTGGATGTTGGAAGATATGATTATTGATCTTGTGCCGAGTTCCATTCTCGGGTTTTGTTGTTGTTGAATTGGCCAAGTTGAACTTGGTGGGATGGAGTATTTACGGGGGGAAATCTTTGCCGAAATTTCGGTAGGCAAGTGTTACCTTAAGATTCAACTTCTAAATGCTCTAATTGACGTTTGGTAAATGTGACCAAATTGTAGATTTTGGCGAACTTGGGCCCCGGAATTTGGAGTAGCGTAAGAGGCGGAAAAGGTATGTAAGGTTTCACCCTCCTTTCTTGGCATGTCTTAGACGTAGTAGGTTTGGACACGAGCCTCGGGGACAACTCCTTTCCTAGAAATCCGAGATTGAACTTTACCCTTTATCATTCAATAGAATTGAATTAATATTTTGCATAAAATGTTGGAAAGTTACCTAAACATTTAGAACTCGCACACATAGGACCCGACTACCTTAAAACTCTCATAAGTGACGTCTTGGAATGTAACATATGTAAATTGTGTACGCCACCTCATTTGACTCGAAGGGCCTAACGTTCTCCCATTTTCTTTATTGCTCCGTTATCAAACGATAAGTGTTGTAACTATTCTAATGAGAATATTTCTATGATGATAATGACAATGATGATGTAAAGGAAGAGGATATGTCTATGATAAGTATGACAAGAATGATTTCATGACTAAGAGCCTTAAGTCAAGAATCCAATGCGAGTATGAAAGTGCTAAACTAGTTCTTGATCTTTAATTCTGTTCCTTAGTTATGATACTATTTTCTAAAGATTTCAAAGCATACAAATTAACGTTTATGATGTACATGATTTCATTCCATGTTTTCTTTTAATTCTACTTTCCGGCCGATGGTCCCGCCTTATAATTATCGTTCCTTCAAGGTGAGACAAAGCGATCACGATTATTCCATAATGTAATCTGAGGTCACCGACCTTATGTCACTCCGATGGATACATGACTTTCTTTGGGCTCTCGCATGCTTATATGACATATGTATATGAGATATGTATATGTACATAGGGGAATGGGAAGGAAACATGTTTCATTGCCACCGGTCAGTCGGCTTATCATCCCGGACGCGGGATGCCCGACGCGGGATTTATGGGCGAGCCGGAGTATTTCGGCGCAACGTGGCGAGCCGTACGCTGTTCGGTGCTATGATACTACATGATATACCATGACTTGATATGACATAACACGATATGATATGATATGATATGATATGATACTATATGTTAAGACATGACATGGCATAAGTTCTATTTTCTATGCCTATGAAAAGAAATGTTTTTTGTTTTCTAAAAGAGGAAATACAACATACGCATGGTATCCAGGGGGACAAAGTTATCTTCTTATCTCATCACATGTTCTATGATCCCATGGTAATGTTGTTCATACCTATGTTCCCGTTTGTATTATTTTTCATGCCTTACATACTCGAGACATTGCTCGCATCGGCCACTCTTCGGGGCTGCGTTTCATGCCGCGTGCGGCACACTCGTATAAGTAAGAGCTATTATTGGGAAGACGTTCCAGCGAAGTTGGTAGACTCCATTTGTACCGGAGGCTTTGCCGAGTCGATTATGTCTTTACGTGAGTTTGTTCGATCCGGGGTTAGAGACTTTGCGGTAT
The DNA here is from genome assembly GCF_029784015.1 of Lycium ferocissimum. Taxonomy (NCBI): domain Eukaryota; kingdom Viridiplantae; phylum Streptophyta; class Magnoliopsida; order Solanales; family Solanaceae; genus Lycium; species Lycium ferocissimum. The sequence continues at coordinate 16,863 of NW_026727677.1, forward strand.
TGCAGTCGTGGGTCTGCAGTGTGTCGCTTTGAAATTGGTCCCGCTAGCCGACATGTTTTTTATTATACATTATGTTATAGAGTCCTTACGCTTGCTAAAATCGTGTTTAATTTGAGTAAACGACAAAAAGATTTTGAAAATTTTACTATGTATTTTACTTTCATTTGATTTAAGAATCCAAAGAGAATATGTGAGTGATAAGAGTGTGCGGGTTCGCTCGGCTCCGAATATGGGGTCGGGTGCCCATCACACCCTAGTAAGATCGGGGTGTGACAACAAGACTCTACTAGACACGGCTCGTAGACACTTCCTAGTGACCGGAATCGCTCGATACCACTCGTCACGACCCGAACTACGGCCGCGACGGTATCCGGGCTAACCACCGAACACCTCTCACTTTCTTATCGCTTATCCGCTATCATCCATACTATATGCTCATGTTCATATAAGAAAACCGTCATTCTTCTCGTAATGCACTTGCTTTTATAAACATAGGCCCTTCGTTATCAAAATAATAATATACATGTACATACACAAAAGCCATGACTGCATCACCCACATCGCGTATCTACGAGCCTCTACTAGAACATCAACATATGGACGGACAGACCCCCGCCGTGCCCAAAATACATGTACACAAAATAATGTCTCAAAATAGCACCTCCGGAATAAGGGAGGGCCCCGACCCCCGTCGCTAGCTTACCGGCAGATCCGCACCGTCTCCTTGTCTCACTCGTGGCACGAACACAGCCGTCCAAAGGAACGACGTCGCAGATAATATTGTACCGAGTATGTAAAGCATGAGCAAGAAAGATGGAGAAACATAATGGTAATACATGGAATGACATAAGATGGAAGACATTAACAGACCTTCATAGTACTTACCTCGCTTTCCGTAGGGGACGTTCCATGTTCTATTTCGTTCGTATACATAAATTCATACCTTTTACTTACTTACCTTTCATATCTATTCACTTGTCATACTCATGCTCGTATCACGTGCTTTTGTACATACCTAGCCCTTACTCGGCACTTACATGGTATTAGCATATCCGTACTCTAATCGTCATATACATAGCATACTCTGACAGGAAGATGTCATATGCTTACTCTCATTCGACTACATGAACGTGATGTATATGGCATAATCATACATATAACCTAATTACAATAATGGAAATATCATACATGTATCATACTCGTATTCATGTAGGTCGGTATCATTCATACCGGCCCTCTCTGGGGTTTGATACAGCTTGACGGTATACGTACTCGCCCTATGGCTCGACGAGCTTAATAGTATCCGCACGGCCCCATAGGCTCGATGCACTTGGTAGTATTCGTATTTCGGCCCTTCGGGCTCGATACATACATATGTACATATATACATCACATGGGGGTATCATGCCCTTAACATAGCTAGTCATCATCCCCGCATTCATCATAACACATGCATAAACTTATCATCTTGTCGCATTTATTTATACACATTTTATCATTATCCGTATTCGGGCCTCATAAAGCTTGACAAGATATCGTATTCTAACCATGCAGGGCTCGGAACCACATCACATATATATCTCATATCGTACATGCCTCATAAGTTCATTACATCATACTTATCATAACATGCTCATCACAATATGCTTTTCATGATATGCTTATCATAATATGCTTTTCATAACTCATCATGGTATGCTTGACGTCATATACTTATTACAATACATGGCATAGAGGTTTAGCTAATCATACGATCGGGGACGCAAGGTCGGGCCCCGATGTCGTTATGAGCATTCACAAGTATTCCGCCTCACTTTGAAGGAACAAACATAAGGTGAGTGTACGTAATGATCAATATCATTAGATCACATATATATCTAGCATCATTAGCTTCTTAGGAGCATCATATCATAGGCTATAGCATTTCTAGACTTTAGCTTACTGTCATAATCATCGTATTCATCTCGTATAGCTATTCATGAACGAGGATCTTTACTTTCTTAGAGATAGGAACATTCATAGAGAAAGAGGAATTACATGCCATGGGACTCATGCCTTAGGAAGAAAAGGATTAGCCCCACATACCTTGGCCGTTTAGCTACTCTATTGCCGGCTCGTCCTCCTTCAATGCTTGCGTCTTTACCTTTCAAGAGGGTTCAGATTGCCATTAGCTAATCAATTACAAGAACGCACTTCTTAAGGCTAAAGAAAATCGTCAGCGTTTCCTTTGTTTATACTACTTTATTATATTCCATATCAACTCCAGCATTCATAATAATCATCACAATATCGTTAACAACAATCGTCATTCATTCATCTTATTTGCATCTCATAATCTCACTTCAATTTCCCATAATCATGACTAAAAATCCATCGTCAGATTCTTTGTATCCAATGCTCATTTCATGTTCTATAGGTCATTTATAACATATTTATATCCCTCAACATATTCATTTCACGATTCAATCCACTACTAATCACTAATGGCATTATTCATCCATTTAATGACCCATTTGTTGTACTCTTCTACAATCCATGAATCTTAACTCAATAATACTTCAAATAGCATGTAAAGTTCACGAAAACTTACCTTTGGATGATGGTTGAACAAGTCTTAAGTTGAAATACTTCAATTAGCCAAAACCCTAGTTCCACCTTCTCTTTGGAATTTTTGGCTTATGGTCCCTTGATGTGTTCTTGCACTTAATTTCACCAATTGGTGGTGTTGATCTTGATGTTTCCTTTGATTTTTGTTGAATTCTTATGGAGGAAATATTGGGAGTTTTCAGAAGTCTCTTGAGGTGTCTTGAAGAAGAATGAAATGAAATGAGCTTAAGTCCCTTTTAAAAATCCCAAAATCTGATCTTTAATGAATTATTGTCTTGACGAATAAAGCTGGGTGAAAAGACCCTATACTTGGACCGTATTCCTTATGCTTACGGTCCGTCCTCCATGCACGTATTTAAGCTAAGAAAAACAGAAAGTTGAGGTTTTTGATCGCGGAGGACGATCGCACTATACGGTCCGAGAATCACTTTACGGGCCGTATTGTGCACTATACGGCCACCGGGCCGGGAAATCTTTTTGCAACTTTATTATTTCCACAAAATTCATGATGGTCATTCCCGACTTAACAACACATCATATACTCAAGCTCTTCATCGTTCTACTCGTCACTCAAGTACGGAAAAATTTTGAGGTGTCACACCTGTAGCCTCCTGTTTATAAATGTAGCACGCAACACACCATAAACAAGACTTTACTAGACACGACTTTGCCGATGCCCTTGTGACGAACTCGCTCGATACCACTTTGTCACACCCCAATCCCATCAGAGCATGATGGGCACCCAACTCTTACTTAAAGCTGAGCGAACCCTCTGGCATTCACATAATGAAACTAGACATATAATAAAGTACTTACCAAACCATAGAAATTTGCGAACGATACTCAATTAATCAAAAAATGAATAAGTCAAACTGACATATCGGCCTACATGGTCGTTTTACTCAACGCATGACATCTCAACATACTAACCACAGGACACTATCTGCAAAGCCTCTAAGAGTAAACACTTGAATCATATGAGTCGGGACAGGGCCCCGACACACCCGTACACACATATGATAACCATAATGACTCGGCACTGCTCCAGAAAGAAAGTGGAGTCTGCCAATCCCAGCTGATAGCCAACCATCCTAGCTGAATACTTTTACCTGCAAAATAATCTGGGACTGTGTGGCATGAACACAGTTCCCCCAGGCAAAGGGACGTCAGTAAGAACAATGTACTGAGTATGTAAGGCATAATAACGTCAAAGTACAGATGAATCATGAAAACTAGTTTCAATAATTGAATGCATCTGTGGCTAACATCTGAAAATATCTGCGTAACTCTATATGACTGAAACTGACTCTATGGCGTATGATAGGCACATATTATAATATAACTGATAGTGTTGTGGAATGTACAGCCCGATCCGTATATAATATAATAATGCCGAGGAACGTACGGCCCGATCCATATATAATATAATAGTACCGAGGAACATACGGCCCGATCCATATATAATATAATAATCATATATATACCGTACCCGGCCCTCTAGTGAGGGACTCGGTGAATAATGCAATGAAACTGTGCACGAATACATATCCCGCCCGGGACTCGGTAAATGATATATTAACGGTATGCACGAGTAGAACATCATGAGTAACCATATGCAAACTAAATCATCATCTGAGACTCAATAGAATAATTAGAATGAACTAACACTTGAGAATCAAAGACAACAGTCATGTCAAGTACCGCTGAGGACTAGAATTCATAGGAGTCATGTATGTTCATCGTTCGCTCGTTTATGTAATTCATGCCAAAAAGAAAGAAGGGATAGCCTTAACATACCTTATCCGCTCCAAGCTAACCACGAATCAGATCCCGGGCTCCCCAATCTACAACAATAATATTGATATCAAGTATTAACTATAGTACACTTATAATCCAAAGTCTAAGCTAGCACGTTACTTAACAAAATTCGGGCAGCACCTCCCCTATGTTACCCACTCCAATCCAACTTTAAACAACTCCCAATCAATGGTAACAACATTAGAAAGAATCGTACATACAAGTTGCCATATCAAATCAAGTAAGAATTATGCCATAATCCCTTTTCAACTAATTCAAGAACACAAAATCTCTTTCCTCGAGTTTTAGTCCAAATCTATATAGACAAATTTTCCATCAATTCTCTTCATAAACACATATACATATACAACAACCTCAAGAACATCTTATTCATTCTATATACCATAATTCCCATCCATACGAACATCCACATAACTCACAAAATAGTCCAACATACAGCCCATAAGCCAACAACAACATCAAATACGATTTACGGTATAATTTTCGTATTTCTCATCCCACAATATAACTATGACCCGAACAAATTTAAATATATCAAGAATAGGAGAATTCTTACCTTATATGCCAAGAAATACTCTTCTTCGATCTTACTTCACTTTGAAGAAAGCCCGAATTCGACCACGCGACAAACGGAACAACGAGATCGAGCGGTGGGCAAATCCCGCAAATTGTTCTCGAGAATATTTATACATGGTTCTCTTAAAATATGATCCACGCCATTTCTTGGAGAGGAGCTCTCGTTGCTGCCTCCAAAATTATTTAGCAACCTCTCTTTTTTGGCTAAAGGCATCAACAAATGAATATATAAACTTAAGATAATTTTCTCCAACAATGAAAACGACAATGTTGCTATCCATTTCTTCAGAAATAAACTCTCCAATTGTAAGAGAATAAGAAATACGTATATCTAAGTGTCTCTATGCGTCAAAATGTGCAGCCCCTAATTTTATATATAGAAGTCAAGGAAGAGATAAGAATTTAAGGCCACCTCTCCACTACACGTGTAAGTCTTTGGCAAAACATAATCCTTGTCATCCTTTATAGATTCCATTCAATTTTATTTGCATGTATAAGTGTATCAACTTGCTGCCACTTGTAAATAGCTCACATGGGATTTGTCCACATAATATTTATCCAACAATCTTAATTAATTCCTCTTCTCCCACTACAATCCCTCATTTAACCAATTACACACATAATTAATTTCTTGATCCCGATTCACTTAAGCATGAACCACTTTTAACACACTTCATATACTCATTATCATAATCGTGTGGTAGAACTCTAGTCCATAGCCTCTTTATACCTACACAAATATTATTCCCAATCACCGTCGTCACACTTATTAAGGCCTAAATTATTTTTGGACTTTATTCCTCATATACACCAAGTTCTTGATTTTCATACTTCAATATGACTAAATTCTCCAGGCTTGGGTAAATTTGCTCATGTTGCACGGTTCAATTTCTTGATCAAAAATACAGGATATTATTGCTTGGATCGTATCTCATTCAAATAAATTTCAAACCTCGACGAAATTTTATTTTCTTCGATTTGTTTAACTTCTAATATTTACAACCCATTTGTACCATCACTCTAACTACCTATAAGCTTGGGGAATAACCTCGTTTCAGTTACTAATGTCATTTAACTCGCACGCTTTCCAACGCATGAATACACGGGATGTAACAATCTGTGTCTCACCAAAGAAGCTAGGCCACTAAGGAGGTTCTTCCAATAGAATACACAACTCTTGGATATCGCCAATAGTCATTAGAACTGACTTCGAATTTCGAAACCAATCATAGTCATAGCACGCATAACAATTTCTGTCTGTCACCCTCGACTCCACAAGTTGAGTCATATCCAAGTTATCAACTTAGTACCGAATAGTTATACCTTTAGATTCTAGTCTTTATGCTTCTCAACCTTTACCCGACATGCGAATTCGATACAACCCCAATATTTTCGATGCAAAACCTGAAGCCTCATATAATATAATAATTATATAACCATCGAACCCCTCATAGTATCACCTCGATATGCTCGTAAATTCTCTTAAAGTATCCAGTCTTACGTTGCCACTCTAAATCTCATTGAATTACTCCCAAGTCCTTAATATCCAAAAGTACTTACCCAAACTGTCTAGTCAATATTACTTGCCATCATATTGAATTACCACGAGTAGGGTCCCACCCCGAAAACATAACTCTAGCCTCACATGACAGGAACTCCACAATCCTTCCTGTTAAAGCACGCTAACTGATCCACTGTAGAATGTTACGAACTTTCCAACGGTGTACCACCAAGCCATTTCTTATAAATCTCAACATATCGGTTCACTGAAATATGCTTATTACTAGCTGCCGATCACGAATCTCATGGAATTTTCCTCATATCACTTAGTCCATTTCTGTAGGCTTCCTTCCTTAAGCTCATGCAACAATCACACTTCATCTGAATATGCAAGACAATGATGCCAAAATCTAAATAGACTCAAGTAATCCTAAGATGTACCTCATTTTTGCCGACTCTCAATCAACTATACCTTTTCTTGACTCTTTAATTCCTCAAATTCTTCCAGTTCACTTATACCGCCATTGTCTTACCATTACTAGAACCCACTCAATAGTCTATCACATAACCATAAGTCTAGTACACTAACTAAATCACACCTGCAGATGATAGTAGGCCACAAACTCTATCCATTATAGTTTCCTTAACGCTTACCACTCTAAATCGAACACTTTCTAAATCCTGCGTATCGCATAACAGTCTTACTAATATCCTCATATATCTCACGGAAGCGTCCTTGCCCAAATTTCCTTACTCAATTTACGAAATGTATACCAAACTTAACTCAGTTAACCCACCATCGATCTACTATTTCAAGTACCCAGATTTTCTAATCCCTTACTCAAATCGTTAACGTTACTAGTCCTCAACAAATTACCTCTTACCTCAATTATCAAGTTTGAACACCTCTAACTACTTGCACGCCAATCCCTTTTTATTCAATCACATAAGCCGAGTAATAACACCATTAGTAGCAGGATCTAGTCAACTTTACACAATGAATATAAGGTTTCCAACCTCAGTCCATCACTGACCTCTGTTTTTCTATGACATAACCGAACATACCAACTCATCCATAAACTCTCTAGCACACTCTACACTCTACAATCACAACAAGATCTCACATCACTAATTATTGTTTTCACAATTTCCTTCATGCCGTTAACCTCAAAGATACCAATCAACCTCATCGGTCATATCCCTTACTGTACATCATGATATAATGTCCCTACAGTCCGAAAATGACTCAAGTACCCATATGTCATTTCAAATCATGTTTATCACTACCAACCAACAACTACTCAAATCCACTCAATCTTTTAAACTAATCATCCATCTAAGCCATATGAACCACAAAAGGATATCAATATTCTCCTCAAACCTATGTGAAACAACCAATAACTCCTTAGTCATTAACTCATCGCATACGCCCATATTTGAAGTCATTTCCACCAGTCGATTACTAACTCCTCGGAAGTTTACAACCCAGTCAGTTTACCGATCAAACGATGTGCAGTAGCTTTCACTTAATAACCGAGCAGTCCTTAACATCAACGAGGTTATATCAAGAATAACTTTCAGCACCAGTCGCAACCTTATCCTTACAACCATGTCAGATACCAATTTTTCCCTTCCCAATCTCACGAAAAGTACTCATGTCTAAGATATTCTAAGAAGTCTTACCTTGCTACACACTTTCCACAAAAGCTTCCTTTATGTCCTTATTGTCAACTTTTTTTCTTTATTACCCGTGATCACAATACATTTTCCCATATTCGATGGCCATCACCAAACTTACACTTGTTCTCACATATCGAAGTCTAATACTCTACCATTGCTGAATCATCGACTCGCCGTTGGTACACTAGTATCACACACACCATCATAAAGCCTTAACGAAGCTGAGAATTTTCCCGAACGATCATATCATCGAGCAAGCCACTGTTGTCAAGCCATCAAGGCACATTGTCACTTCCGAGTGACCCAACGCTGAAACATGGAGACCCTATAACCCTCTAAACTATCTTTCCCATTTCTCATGAACTATCACAATAAACGAGTTTAATCGCAACTCTACATAATAGAATACTTAGGCCATAACTAGAGACTGAACTAGATCACCCGTCCGAACTAGAAAAAACACATCTCATACCATACAATGACACTTCATATATCAACCATTCGCATAAGAATTAAGGACGAGTTCCCACCCTCCTTGGGTGATCAAGATAAGAAAGTTCAGATACCGATTGAAATCGACTAGATACCAATTTGAATAAAGTAGTATGAAAGAATGAAAGAAAGTGAAGTCTTCTAAATATCCTATATCCTCTTGCGGATAGATGCAGAGCTTGTCATACCGATCCACAAGACTTTACTAGACACACTCGTGTATTATAGATCGGATAACCTAGGCTCTGATACCAACTTGTCACGATCCAATTCACTAAGTCGTGCGCGCACCTACCTTTTTACCTCGGTAGGCGAGCCCTTATCCCAACAATCTCAAAAAGTTGAAATAATAAATAAATAAATAAGCGGAAGAGATAGAAATACGTAAGTCTGACATAATAATAGATAGAATATATGAAAATACATCAAACCACCCCAGAAATCTGTCTGGCCATACAAGAGCAACTAACAAGGATCTACGAGTCTAGAAATATCAATAATACATCAATAGTCTGAATATGTCTCGGAATATCAAGTAAGACATAAAATAAAGAAAGAATCTCCAAGGCAGACGTTCCCGTGCTCACCCTGTAAGGCTCTAAGCAGCAACTCTCACACCACTATCGGCTACGAGAAACAGAGGTCGATCCTACCTGGAACTCTGCATTCATATAAGAATGCAGCAAGTGCAGGTCAGTAAAACAACAAGTACTGGTAGGTATCATAGGCCGACTAAGTTTAGCTAACATATATCAAGTCAATAAAGTAAGATAAACAAGTAAATCAACAAGGTATAAGTCAAACACGAGCCTGAATCTAAGTACAAGTCATCACCTATGTTATAGCATCTAAACCCAACTGTGCCAAGTCTCAGTATTATCAATCCCAACTAGTACATCACAATGGTATCACAACAAGTCATCTCCTATGCTATAGCATCTAAGCCCAACTGTGCAAGTCTCAGTATAATCAACACCAATTCGTGTATCACAAGGTATCACAACCATCACAGGAATATTACAGGAATATCACAAGAAGCCAAATTATCCAATGCAATGTAGTAATGTATGAAGTTTGAATGCAATGCATATACAGTGTACACATGTACTTCGATGATGGAGCATCACATCTCGGTAGCACAACCCATGGGGTACCCGCAAAGTCCATGTACCTTACGATTCCTGCAACAACCTGGACAACTGCTACCTCACGATTTTGGCAATAACCTCGGCAATCGCTACGCATATCCTCAATTTGAGATAACCATCAAAAATCGGTCCTCACGTCACTCTCATCCAATTAAGCCTAGCTCATACAGTATTTTCTCAAGTATCATGAATTTATCAATAGTATATCATGAAGGATGAGAATGCATGCAATGTATGAGTTTAATATCAATAATCAAATCAATATCACAAGTACCACGTATGCATACACTAATAATATCATAAAAAGGCTAGCACAATGATCCATAATAGAACACTATCCTCTTATCAAACGTCAACAAGTAAGATACTACAATATCATCATTAAGGTATATCAATAGTCTCCAATATCTACTATCTCCACGTGGCAGTGACAACACAATGGGGTGGCTAACTCCAATCACACAATAGAGCCCAACTGTTATATCCCGTATTTTGTACATTGGGACAATCCGGGTTAACTATGATAAGTTAGGGACAAGACCATTCCGGGATACAAAGTCGAGACTTTTGACCTTCGATTTTATTTTAAGACATAAGTTGTTCATGAATTTATTGGCATGGAATATTTAGGAAAATTTGGGACTAAAAGTGGAATATTGAGAAGTTGGAAATTCATGAAAAATGCCCCATTTGGCCGTGTGGCATGGGATGGCCCCCACACATTTTTGTGGCCAAATTTAATTGGTCCAACCCATGTGTGGGCCATGGAATTCATATATGAGCATAAAAGATGATTACTAAGTCATCTTTCTTCATTCCACACTTAGAAAAAAATCAAGAACTTGGATGAACAAGCTAAGGCCATTCGGCCAAGCCCCAAAAATTTGAAGATCAAATTTAGCCATCACAAAATTATTTCATCCTAGCAAACCCACTAATTGAAGGGTCCTCGTTAACGTGGAGTTGTTGTTTGGGGCAACAAACCATTCGTTTTCATCCTTGCTAACCCTAGCTAAGTTGTGAATTTGAGAAGAAAGGTAAGATTTAATCTTGTTTTTATGTGTTATGAATGATGTGTGCATGTTGTAGTGTGTCAAAATGGATGAAACTCATGAAATATGGCCTTGGGAAGTTGAGCCGTGTATGGCTTGTAGCCGTGTGGATGTGTGTGTTGTGTTGGAGTGGTGAATTAACTCTAGTTGTCATGTTTGGTTGTTGTAGTGTGAAGAAATGTGTGTGTGTGTAGTGGCGGCCGAATATAGGCCATGTTGTATGACAAGGAATGAATTAATGTTACTTAGTGTTTTAGTTGTTGTCGTTATGAATTCTATGTTGACGATAAGAGTTTAATGACTCAAGTTGATATTGTAAATGTTGCGGGCTGATTTGGAGGATTGTGTGCATTTAATGTAATTTCTATATTTATGAGAATGACATTGTTAGAGTGTGGATTGTTGGTGCAAATCATGATTCGGAAGTTAGGAATGTGTTATGGATGTAGTTCTCGGGTTTGGGACAGTTTCGGGTGAATTGGAGTGTTGTTTGGGATGTTTGAAATATTGTATGAATTGTTTAAAATGTCCTTGAATATTGTTGGTATGGGTTCGGGCTAGTTATTGAATGTATGAGCGTTGATGTTGGTTTGAACGTAAGTAGTAAATTGAATATGATGGAATGTTGTTGAATTATGTGGAAAGAGCTACTAATGTTAGAATGCGTTCTAAATCGATTGTTGATGTTGCTAGGATGATTGTTGGTGTTGTTGTTGTTGATTTGGCCGAGTTGAATTCTCGGGGTTGTTGTATTTACAGGGGAAATGCTGCCCAAATTTTCGTAGAATTATGTGCTAGTTTGGAAATGAACTCCTAAATGCCTATAGTTAACATTGGTATTTATTGATGTTATGTAGATCTTGGGGAGTCCGAGACATAGGTTTGATTGGGATTAGCTTTGAGAGCGAACGAGGTATGTAAAGCTTAACTCTTCCTTCTTTTGGCATGCCTAGGTTGTAAATAGGCTATGACACGAGCCTCGAGAAAATTCTATTCTTGCGATCCGAGTATGCCTACGATTCTTATTTGCATTTTATCTTTGACATTCGTAATGTGATGGAATAATGGCCCTTATGACTTTGGAATATTTGGTTTTCAAATTTTGCACAAAAAGTTTTGTTCTTAAAAGTTCTACGTCGAAAAAAGAGCCGTAACTTTCGTAGACAGAACCGGATCGCCTCGATATGTTCATAGGAGATTTTATAGCATATAATGACTATGTTTTCCATAGGCGGGCCCGGCTTGGGTTGATACCCGTCCGTGGGTCCCGCGACTTTCCTTTATATGTTTTTGATGACTTTTGAAAGAATATGGTATTACTATTATCCCGACCTCAAGTATGATCAGTTTACTTACCTTTTGAGTTTATGATGATGATTTTATGCATATGGTTACTCACTACTCTGCTCGTGCAAATGGTTATTGCATCTTCCGCCGAGTCCCGGGCCGGTTATGTTATCGTGCGCACTATGTGATATTCGGAGTATGATGTGTCGGTTCGCCGAGCCCCTCTTTATAGGGCGGGTATCGTGTATATTTGGTGTTATGATGTGTACGGGTTCACCGAGCCCTCGCTATAGGGCCGGCATCGTGTATATGTGATATGTGATATGTCGGGTTTTTGGGAGATATGAAATCTTTTGGAGTATGATGTGTTATGGCGCCATTGACGGGCGGACGACCATATTTTACGAGCCCCATGCATGATTTTGTATTTTGAAAATAAACATTTCGGTATTTTGGATATTGCACTTATTTTTCGTACTTCCAACTTCGATCATGACTCGGTTTGTTTCTTGTATCTTACGCTGCATACTCAAAGGTACATATTCCATCGACCCCTTTTTCATTTGCGTTTCATGCCGCAGTACGGACGTACGGTTCGGTGATCCGCCGCCCTAGGACACCTATCTGCGTTTTGGAGTGCTCACCTTTATTCGGAGCCCACATTTTGGCATATATATATTCGTCCGTTGTATATGTATTTGTTTGATCGGGGTACGGCGGGGCCCCCCCGTCCCGTCATATGATTCGTTGTTACGTTTAGAGGTACTATAGACGTATATGTGGGTTGTGCCTATCTACGTACGTGTGTGTTCGTATGTTATATGTTACGGGCGATCCCATTCGCCGTGGCGACCTTGTCGCTTGCATTTGTATATATTTTGGGCCGTTGCGCCATATGATAGCCTTGCCGGCTTCGTGATATATATATGTTTGTGTTGAGACGGTTTGAGACAAAGATTGATATTTGTATACGCATAAGTCATCTGTATGTGATTCGGATTAATGAATGTGTTTGGGTGCCCAGCTCGGGCACTAGTCACGGCCTACGGGGTTGGGTCGTGACAAAAGTGGTATCAGAGCAGTTCGTCCTCGGAATGTCTACAGACCGTGTCTAGCGCAGTCTTGTTTATCGGTGTGTTGTGCACCACATCTATAAACGGAGGCTCGGACATTTAGGGTGTTATCTTTCCTTTCGATCTTAGATCGTGCGATGAGATTCGTGTTATCAGATGACTCCTCCCTAACGAATTGTTATGTTTTCGGTGATGCCTCCGAGAAAGGCGACACCGCCTGTATGGCAAGTCACGCAGCTGGGGAGACTAGCCGTGCCCGGAGAGTTACCATGTCACACCCCAATCCGACAGGGTGTGACGGGCACCCGACCCTTACCTAGTGGCCGAGCTAACCCGTACTTTTGTAATACACATAATCACACCGGGGCCTGCGAACGTGTCAAAATAGATGAAAATTTTCAAAAAAACATCATACTTTTCGTCTTTTTTCAATCAAATAAATCGTAGTCATAGCGAATCAGAACATAATGGGTGATCGATATACCTGGGCCATAGCCGATTCCAAAACAAATCACAAAGCATAATGCATAATAATACATTCGCTACGTGTACAAGCATAAAACTGACGTATCGCACACACGAACGTCTACAAAGTCTCTAACATAACCCGTATACCATAAAAGCATCGACATCGGGCAAGACTCCGAAGGAAATGGAGCTCGCCCATCCGTACCGAAACATCTTCTGCTAACATCACCCACCAATCCGTGGGTACCGCGCGATACGAAACGCAACCCCGCGGGCCGGTGACGGGAATATGTACCGAGTATGCAAAGCGTAAAATACAAAAGCGAAATCATAACCGAAGTCGGGAGCATGTAAAGTGAGCATAATAACCCGAATACCAAAGTACTTACATCCGACATACAAATCATACATAAGCGGGTTCGTAAGGCAAATAGGATAATCGTAAGGTCAAAATGCTTCGCTTTCTTTTGAAAACATTGCCTCGTATATACGTAAAATCAAACATATCATATGAGCTTAATTTAACCGAATACATGTCGAAGAACGTACGCCCAATCCATAAATAGTATAATAATGTCGAGGAACGTACGGCCCGATCCATATATAACATAATAATGCCGAGGGAACGACGTACCGATCCATATATAACATAATAATCATATATCACATCATATCATCGTATATCATACCATCTCAGATTATCATATCATCAAATCATCGCATACCATATCACATAACACATACGGTCCACAATGGGACCCGGCGGACAGAACATGGTCGCCCCTCCTGTCTCGGGCGCCATAACACATCATACTCCAGAAGATTTCATGTCTCCGAAACCCGACATACCGCGGTCAAAAGTCCAGCAACAATGTCGTGTACCGCGGTCAAAATGTCCACAGTAATATCACATATCACATACCGCGGTCAAAAATCCGGGGCAAACGATTCACCTTCTTCAATCATATCAAGGCGCCGATAATAACCCCGGACCCGGCGAAAAGGGTAATAACGAAGCACGAAGGGAATCGTAGGAAATCATTTGCAATGCCAAAATTCACAAAGACTCAAAAAGAATAAAACC
>NW_026727678.1:0-30000 GCF_029784015.1 Lycium ferocissimum
CCGGGCAATGCGGGGAGAAATTCCGTTCGGCGACGCCATCCCCACGGGCACAACCAAGTGGGGGTCCAACCCTATCACATATCGATGCATCCGGTCGGCTATATCCGCCACCAAAGCGAGCATATCGCGCCGCAGAATCGAACTCCCAAATTATACTCACGAACACTCCGACCCTCCGTCGTATCCGCAAAAATCTATCAACTCGCCCTCCGCAACTCCGGGGCAAAAGTGACGGAGAAAAGCGACCAAACTCGTCCCACGTGGCTCGGGGAGCACCTCACCCCTAGATAATCCCCCAAGACTCATACCAATTAAGAGAAACATCCGAGTAGTCTATGCGAAGCTGGCTCGACGCACTCGGCCTCCGAAACTCGACCAATCTCGACGAGCGCATTGCATCCGCCGGATAAAGTGTGGGGGTCCTCCTCGAGTGTTGGACCTCAAAACTCTGGGACCATGTCGGGGAAATCGCGGGACCCTCGATCAGCGTACGTCCGTCATCATCACCCCTCGACCGCGTCCACGAACCCGTCCCCACATTGCCGCCACACCCGATACCGCCTCCTCGGCGTCACGTATCCCTCCCGCCCGGCCGGGAGCCGGGGGCGCGAGTGGCCTCGCTCCGGCCTCCTGCGTGGTGGAGTGGCTGAACCCTCTTGTCACGCCCCAATTCCATGGGACGTGATGGGCACCCGACCCCACATCCGGAGTCGAGCGAACTCACCGACTCTTTTCACACACACAATTTTTATTCAAATCTTTAATCCGAATATTCGTGAAATACATACTAAAGTTTGCAAGTGAAACAAAATCCGTAATTATACAAAATATATCATGATAACACATGTCGACACATCGGCCGATGGAGCCGCCCACAGACAAACATATCATACCCACGCCGGCGTCTCCAAAGTCTCTACCATGAGATCGACACCACAATACACGTACCCGACCCTCGGCGGTACTCCAGAACGAGTGGGGCTCCGCCGACCTCACGAAACATCCCTTCCGTAAGTGCCGGCTCCTGCGGGAGCTGGGCGGCATGAAACGCAGCCCCATAAAGAACGGGGGTCGATGCAGGCATGTGCGAGTATGTAAGGCATACAACACAAAGTAACCGAACTATAACGGAGACGGAACTGAGATAAATACCCTACTTCGAATAGGAGACGCTTACCTTTCGGACTCAGCTCATACCTACCTGTCTCGTATACCAAAAGGAGTACAGAAAGTAAATAAGTCAAACAGAGTACCAGAAATGCTTATTTCACAAATCACGGATCGCATGTCCGAGGAGGTACAGAAAACACAGGGTGAACCCGTATCGTCATACGTCGTACAAAGTACGGAACATACAGAATGTTCGGATGAAATCATGTTCGGACGGAATCGAAACTTACGGTTCGTACGGATATCGACATATATCGGACGAGTACGAACGTGCGGGAAGGCTCGGAAGGATAACATATATGGACGAATACGAATGCATGTCAAAATCATAAATCACATATGTGTATGACGTGTCCCGGCCTACGATGAGGGACTCGGTGAATAGGATTATGTATAACGAATCGGATGTCATATGTGCCAATAACGTGTCCGGCCCTTTATTAAGGGACTCGGTAGATAAAATCATGCATCTCGGAATCATTTATACATAACGTGTCCCGGCCCTCTTTTGCGGGTCTCGGTGAATAATAATCATGTGCCATCTGCCACCATCCCCGTAACATCACATCATAATCACATACGGATAACGTGTCCGCCCCGCAAGTACGAGGGACTCGGTGAATAATGCGAAAAAGTGCGCACGAGAACATGTCCCGGCCCGGGACTCAGTGAATCAGAATCGTATCGTGACGTACACACGAGATCATAACATGCCCTGGCCCGGGACTCAGTGAAAGATACATTGAGTCGCGCGAGCGAGTAGTGCGAAACATATGCATATGAAATCGGACTCGATGAATACATACGCTTATTAACATCGAAGATTCGAACGAGTCTCGGGTTCTTCCGAGTTAGCATCGGAGAGTTATAAGCATTTAACGTACAGAAACCTCTTCGGACTTTCCAAGCGATCCGAGGTCGTGTATGGAGAACTTTAAGACTTACAGAGAGAATTCATATCAACTTACTTATATCCAATCTTTATATATCACTCTTATGTTTGCATACTTATATCGGATTTTCTATTTTCGAACATTTACGACGGATTGCTTATGGAATATTCATATCGGACTTACTCTTATCGGAGCGTCTATATCAGAATAGTCTAATCAGAATACCCATATCGGGGTTACCGGGTACTTATAGCAAACTCAAATCATTAGTCCCAAGTTTCCATTGTTTAACGAACGGAATTAAGGCAAATAGTACTATACACTTAGGTCTTGGGGTGTGGTCCCACCTCGAGTCAAGTCGGATAACGGACCTAAAAACGTGGTCATTATGTCTATTAGGTCATCCTTGAAGATTTCAAAACATTCCACTTTCGTTTCAAAAGGTTACGGACGCTTAACCATTTCTTGCACTAAAGTGTAAACTAATTAGTTCAATTCTATTGAATGAATAGTAACTAAGTTCAATCTCGGATTTCTAGATTTAGAGTGGCCCCCGAGGCTCGTAATCAAGCCTAGTACATCTAAGACATGCCAAAGAAGAAAAAGGGAAGCCTTACATACCTTATTCGCTCCTTAAGCTTCTCCAAATCCCGGCTCCAAGTTTGCCAAAGCTGCCGCAATTTGGTCATGTTTACCAATTATGAGCCGTAGCTTCCAAGACTTCAACTTAAATTCATGTTTGTCTACCGAAATTTTGGCAGCATTTCCCCCTATACATATAGCGTCCCCGAGACTTTAACTCGGCCAATAATACCACGTAAAAATCCGAGAATGGAACTCGGCCAACAAATCGACAACAAAACCAACAACCATGCTAACAATTTCAATAACCAACCCAAAGTACATTCCAACAATTCAATCAATATACTACTTCCTTCAAGATCTTCCAACTCCAATAAAACAATAACAACATCATGATCTATATTCCAACAACACTATACTAACAACATTATATTTTATATATGCAAGAACATCATATTCAATTTACACATTCTCCAAAAACAAGCCTCAATTAGTAAAACTTCACCAAGCTCATTAGCTTTTATTCCCAATATAGAATCCACATAACAACAACCAATACACCAAACAACTTCATTATCTTAATATCATAAAATCATATTAATATGACATAATTTCTCTACATTCCATTTTCATGCCAACTTCACCCATATAATCTTCATTTACATTGTAATGATCACAACAACACATCTAACATGTTACCACAAAATAAATCCATCACCATTCCACCCATATAAGCCACGGCCAACATGAAATTTTTCACTTCCTCCCATTTTTATTCAACTTTCATTTCCAATACAATTTCCATAATAACCTCGACTTGAATACAACATAAAAATCAACCTACTTCATTTATACTCTAGCACATACACACGGCCACATATGCACACACACAAATACCATGCAAACTTCCATAATTCCATGCATTCTATCCATTTCCACATACTACAACACCAATGAATCCTTCATAACATATACAAAAAATATTGAATCTTACCTTTTTCCTTTAACTTCCTTACTTGTCCCAAATGCGAAAACGACGAAGCTTATAACGACTTATCTTCCGAACCAATTATACCACGTTGTAGAGGACCCTTGAATTGGTAGGAATACCACAAGAGAATAATTTTTGGGATCAAAATTCTTGGCTTCAAATTTTGGCCTCTTGGAATTGGTTGCTTTCTCTTTCTCTTAATTTTTTTCTTGTTCATTCAAGTGGAGTGATGAATAATTCGTCGGCTCCCTCATATATATATATATCCATGTGCATGTGAGGGGCACATGCCTCTCTTTTCTTTCACTTTCTCTAGAATTTTCTTTATTTTTCTTGATTTTTCTAACATGGTCAAAGAAGACCAATTGTCTTATTTTGTACACTTTAGTCCCAAAGTAATGTGGGCATATACTTATGCCACATTTTACATGAAAGTTTCAAGAATTTTTCTTGAACGTTGCGAAATTACCATTTGCCCCTAGGCTTCCACGATATTACCACGAACCATTTTTGCGAATTTTCCTTTTTACCCTTGGCCTTTTTCCATATTTTCATACTAGTAATATTCATAAATAATATTCACCAACAACTTGTTCACCAAAAAAAGAATTTTGGAAATAGTCTTACCTTTAATTTCTCGCAATTATTCCAAATTATCCGAACGTGCGAAATACGGGCTGTAACACCTCTGACCGAAGTACAATACCGGGCGTAATCCGAGCACGAGCCCGTGTAACTCTCGGCGCCCGACTAGTCTCTCTACCGCCGCCTTGCCATGGGCGCCGTTGCCTTCTTCGGAGGCATCGGCTGAAAAGTATAACAATCGGTCGAGTAAAAGAGTCATCCTAATAGTACGGCTATCGCACGATCTAAGATTCAAAGAAAAGTAACACCCTAGATGTCCGGTAGCCTCGTTTATAGATGTGGTGCACAACACACCGATAAACAAGACTCTACGAGACACGGTCGCAATGAAATTCAAGGACGAACCGCTGCGATACCCGGCTACGACCCATTGACCCGTGACCCGCGACTAGTACCCGAATTTGGGCACCGAACACACATATACATCAATCACACAACTTTGGTCTATGCGTACACAAATATCAATGTAACGTCTACTCTCGCAAACACGAATACGGATATATCGAAATCGTGAAATTTGTGTTTCAAATTTATTTTATTACCGAAAAAATTTAGCGAGTTTCCTTCGTTTTTTTCGACTATCCAAAAATAACTACGCACGCGAAGAAAATACTAACAAAGGCCACACGGGGCCAGGAACAACACATATATATGCGGGCCGACAAGGCCGCTATGGCGGGTGCAAACCGCCAACACACGTATCATACAAGTCTAACCAAACCGACGGGGCACAACCCACACACGTTTATCCACGGACCTCTAAACAGTGACGGCGAATCATATGACGGGACGGGGCCCCGCCGTGCCCTTCGAATAGACAAATATGTACAACGAGAAAAGGTATATGCAAAATACGAGCTCACGAGGAGATAAAGGAGCCTTCGAGCAGAGGTGACTGGCGGCGGATCACCAAGTGGTGCGTACGTACTGCGGGCATGAAACGCGGCCCCGAAGAAAAGGGGGGTCGATGCGAATATGTACGAGTATGCAAAGCGGGGAATACAAGTAACATAGTCATAACCGAAGTAGGGAGTGCGGAAAATGAGCATAAAAATCCGAATACTAAAGTGCTGGCATACGAAAGTACAAATCATACGTAAGGGGGGTACGAAGACAAATAAAATAATCGGAATACCAAAATGCTTAGCTTTCTTTTGTACAACGCTTCTATCTCATGTATGTAGAAAATAGAACAATTTATGTGAGCTGACATCAGTCAGCAAGCGGGTCATAATCCCGCTGTCCGTAATCACATATCATATCACACACACATACACCGCGGCCAAGAATCCGGCGGCGATACCACATATACCCGGCTACACACACACACATATACACACATACCGCGGCCAAGTATCCGGCGGTCAATATCCCATACCGCGGTCAAGTGTCCGGCGGCAACATACATACCGCGGTCGAAGTATCCGGCAATAAAGATACGTACCGCGGTCAAGTATCCGGCGGCAACATACATATCGGCGCATACGGCCGGGACTCGGCGAAAGAGGTAATAACGAAATACGCGAGCGAGAATCGTAAGTAGCCATACGTATATAATCTCTTTTATTACAAACTCAATAGAACAACGAAACAAAGCAAACCTTTTAAAACAAGATGATAGTCAAAATCAAGTCCTTCCAGGAACATTACTCGAAAAACATATCAAACCGAACTTCAGAAATCATAATCACGTATCAAAATCACATGCATATGAGCAAATAAAAAATTACGTTACCTTTCAAAATCCGATGACCAAATATATTTACTAACATCGGAAAGTGCAGAAACAAGCTTCAGATTTATCGGAATTAGTATACAAGAGTTACAACCTTTTGAAATCGTCCTTGTGTGTCAAAAAGTATTATCAAACGCAATAAAGTAGTTAAAGTAACTATTTTATAGTAATCGGAGAAGCGATGGTCAAAAGTTCTCTTTCCAAAATCACACAAATATACCAAACGGAGCGATATAGGGAGATCTCGGAATGCGTGGGCCCCACCTCGGTCAAATTGAGGTGGCGTACCCCAAACTATGATCGTTAGGCCTTAACGAAGTCATATATATAGGATTCTAGGCCCTCCAATACCATTTGGGCAAACTACGGATGTTTAAGCACTTATTTCAACAAAACAAGACATTTTCAATTCAATTCGCCGAATGAAAAAGGGGTAAATTTGGATGATTCAAGAGTAGAGTCGTCCCGAGATCCGAATTCAAACTTACTACATCTAGGACATGCCAAGAGAAGGAAGGGTGGAGCTTTACATACCTTATTCGCTCCTTAAGCTTGTCAAAACTCAATTCCCGTTTCTCCGAAATCCGCGATTGGTCACATTTACAATTGTCATTTATAAGCTTTAAGGCTAAAATTTAGAAGTAGTGCTTGTTTATAGAAATTCCGACGTAACACTTCCCCTATAAATATAACGTCCCAGATTCAACTCGGCCAATTCAACAACACAATACCAACAACAACAATCAACAACATCAATAAGCAATCAAAATGCATTCTAACATAAATAGCCTTCTTTCCAACATAATGCAATAACTCTCATTTCCAACTTCACACTTCCAACCCAATCTCAATAATTTCACATCCCTTACTAATCAAGATCATTACGATACGATTTGGAAGCATTTCATATCACTTCCACAAACTATTCGCAAGATATACAAAATATACAAACTTTCAACCAAAACCATTGTTATATCCCGTATTTTGAACAACGGGACAACCTGTGTTAGTTATGAGAAGTTAGGGGCAAGGCTATCCCGAGAGACTTTCGATTGTCTTAAAGGCTTAAATTGTGTGTGATTTTAATGACTTGGAAATGCTAAGGAAGCATTTGGAGGCAATTTCCATTTTTAGTAAGTGTGCTAGTTTTGGAAAATTGGAAATATTTTTGGTTTGTAAGAAATAAGGTAATGATTGATTGTTATTTAGCACGAGTTGTTCATGGAAAAATATGAGTGCGGAAGCGTCGAGGAAGGCTAGGAGCAAAAATTGGAATTTCGGAAATTAGTTTCGGGAATTACAAAATGCGATCCATAAGTCATTGGGCTCAAAAAAAATTGGAAGGAAATTAAGGCCCAAAGAGAGGGTTGGGCCAAGCTATGGCCCAAGCCCATGTTTTAATTAATTTTCCCATGTGTTTGATATGTGGTATTAATAGAAGGTTCAAGATTAATCAAGAGAAAGAAGAGCAAACCAAAAACAAGAAAAAAGAAGAACAAAGCTCAAGCCATTCGGCCAAGAGCTAGAGATTTTACCCCTTGAAATATTGCTTCAAAAATTATTTTCTTGTGGTAATTCTACTAAGTGAAGGACCCTCTACAACGTGGTATAGTTATTTTGGAAGATAAGCCGTACGTTTCATCGTTCCCGCACCTTGACCAAGTGAAGAAACTAAAGGAAAGAGGTAAGAATTAATCTCCTTTTTATGATATGGATGGTTTGTACATGTTATAGAGTGTAGAAAGGAATGAAATTCTTGAAAATAGGGGTGTTGGGTTGAGGCCGTGTGGATGGTTGTTTGTGTAGAAGTGATGAGTTAATTTTATTTAGAATTCTAGTTGTTGTTATTGTAGATCCTATAGTGCAAATGAAGGATTAAATGTTTAAGTTAGCATTGTAATTGTTTGAGGTTGTTGTGGAAGTTAATACAATTTTAATGTGATTTCTTATGTTGCATGAATGATATTATTAACATGCGGTTGCGATATTTCATGAATATGGGAGAATGGGAATGCGTTGAAATTGTTCTTGGTGAATTTGGAAGAATTCGGGTGGTGTATGTATGGTTGGGCCGTTTGAAATGTTGTGCGGGTTGTTGAAGTATTCTTGATTATTTTTTAAATGGTTTTGGAATTTGCATTGAATATGTGAACAATTGCGAATTAGAAATAAAGAACATTGTTATTGGATTATGTAAAAGGAGCTACCAATGTTGGAGTGCATTTTGAATAAATTGTTGAAGTCGGAGATATGGTTGTTGGTATCATTGTTGATATTGTGGCCGAGTTAAATTCTCGGATTTGTTGTTGTATCGTTTAAGCGAGTTGAATTCTCGGGCGTCATATTTATAATGGGAGTCTTTGCGAAATTTGTTAGACAAGAGCTAGCTTTAAATGAATGCTTAAAGCCTTATGGTTAACTTATGGTAAACTTGACCATTTGTAGGTTTTGGGCGAAAAGAGAATTGAGTTTTGGAGAACGTCGAAGGCGCAAAAGGTATGTGAGGCTTACCTCTTCTTTCTTTGGCATGTCTTAGACGTGTAGGCTTGAATTCGCGCCTCGGGGACTTTCCTAATCCTAGAAATCCGAGATTGAAAATGGTTACTATTCATTCAGTAGAATTGAAGTAAATGCTTATGTATATTTGCAAGAATTGTCCAAGTGCCTAGAAATTGCATGAATAGGGTCCGACTACCCTAAAAACCCTCATAAGTAATGCCATAAGACGTATTATACGTAAATCGTGTACGCCGCCTCATTTAATCCGAGGTGGGCCCCTAGTTCCCGAGATTTTTGTTATGTTGACTTAATTGAATTATTTTAAGTAGTATGCAAGTACGATGATTGTTTTGATTGTCCCATTAGATATTACACATTATTTGATATAGTTGACTCGTAAGAACGACTCCGAAGTTCGTAACTTTTGTATACAATTTTGATTAACTCGAATTTGTTTCTACATTTACGAAGGACGGCAAATGTAATTGTCCGTCGAGTCTTGAAAAGTAATTTGTTTGCGATTTGTTTACATGCATATGGTTATCTCACTACTCTTCTCGTGCGGACTATTATGACATCTTTCCTTGCGTCCGGGCTCTGCATTATTCACCGCGCCCTCACTGAGAGGGCGGGGCATGTTATATATGTATATGTATATGTATGATGATGATGTGTTGACGGGGAGGCGGCCGGGACGGCATATGATGATTCCTTTCACAGCGTCCCTCCTAGAGGGCGGGCACGTTATATATATGTACATGATGATTTTACTTACCGCGTCCCTCATTATAGGGCCGGGCATGTTATGTTTGCACTTGTTCATGATGATTTCTTTAATTATGATATTCGGTCTATTATGATTTGGGAAAGCACGTTTTATGTTTAAGGTAAGTTTTATGAGGTCCGATTATTGTACTACTTTTCCGTCCTCTTTATTCCCGTATAATCGGTTATTGTGTTTCTTCTTTACATACTCGGTACATATTTCGTGCGACCCCGCTCTTCGGGGTGCGTTCATGCCGCGCAGTGCGGATATACGTTCGGGCGAGCCGCCGACTTAGGGTCCTGTTCGGCTACCTCGAAAGAGCTCACTTGTCTCCGAGCCCGGATTTTGGTACGGTCTTTTGACACGTTCATGTATATTTGATCGGGGTACGGCGGGGCTGTCCCGTCATATGTTTGTATGTTACGTCACATTTATAGGGCACGTAGACATAAAGTGTGGGTTATGGTTCCGTACGTACGACAAGTACGTGTGTGTGATATACGTACGGCGGTTATCTACCGCGGCAGACCTTGCCGGCTCGCCTATGTATGTGTTTATATAATATGATGGCCGTGAGTGGCCTTTCTTTGGGTATTTTACGAGTGCGGGTAAATTTTGGTTGGTAGGAAAAACAGAGGAAACTACCGGATTTTTCTAAAATATTTGAGTTATTACCTTATTGATTTTCCTGTTAACATATGCGATCTTTGTGTGTTAGCACGTACGGGTGCCCAGTTCGGGCGCTAGTCACGGCCCACGGGGTTGGGTCGTGACAACCATAGTCCAC
The DNA here is from genome assembly GCF_029784015.1 of Lycium ferocissimum. Lineage (NCBI taxonomy): Eukaryota > Viridiplantae > Streptophyta > Magnoliopsida > Solanales > Solanaceae > Lycium > Lycium ferocissimum. The sequence continues at coordinate 10,069 of NW_026727678.1, forward strand.
TTGAAACCTCCCAATTTCAACACAAATATTCACAACACATTTTTATTTTTAATTTCACTTACAACAATCACCATTTGCATCTTACAACTTCAATTCTTATAATTACATAAACTACTACAAGGTCACATATTCTCCTACATCAACCTTACAATATATTTTCCATAACAACAAGAACCATTAACCTTCCATTTACTTCACAAGGCCATAACAACACAATTAACATATCAAATAAAATTAATTCATTTTCATTTCAACTTTCCTATACCACACGGCCACATTCCATATTTTCAACTTCCATCAAATTCATTCAACTTCCATTTCCAATACGAATTCCACCATAACCACAACTAGAATACAACATAAAATTCAACTTATCATATTTATACAACATCACACACACACATGGCTACATACCTACACACACACCCACTTTGCAAACTTCCATATTTCCTTAATTTCTACTCATTTCTACATACTCCAACATAAACCAACCTTCATAACATAAGAAAATGAATTGATTCTTACCTTTTTCTCCTATCTTCTTCACTTGAACAAGTTGTCAACTTGAAGAAACAAATGCTCTTTCTCCTAAAACAACCACACCAAGTTGTAAAGGACCCTTGAATTAGTAGAAATACGACAAGAAAATAATTTTTGGAGGAAGATTTTAAGGGGCTAAAATTTGGTTGTCATGGCCGAATACCTTGCTCCTCTTGGCTCTTGTTCTTTGTTTTGTTCTTGTTTTCCAACTTATGTTATTTTCTTGAATCTTCTAGGATTTATATGATAATCATCACATGGAAATTAATTAAAATCCATGGGCTTGGGCCATTGTTGGCCGGCCACCCTTCTCTTTTGGGCCTAATTTTTTTCATCCATTTCTTGAGCCCAATGACTTATGGATCACATTTTGTAATTTCCGAAACTAATTTCTAAAATTCCAGTTTTGCCCTTGGCCTTTCTCGATATTTCCACATTAACACTTTCATATCCAACTCATGAAATTCTAACAAGGTCAAAACGTAGCCTTGTCCTTGGCTCGTCGCAACGATTTCAATTTATCCGAATGTGCGAACTTACGAGATATAACATCCTCCCCCTTTAGAACATTCGTCCTCGAATGTTGAATTAGCCTTACAGGATCTTATGAGAATTTTGGAGGGGTTTCCTTTACAATTATCACAAACAGTTTATACATCAATCAGCATAACCAATTAAAGAGTTTAAATTACACATGCCGCGTGCGGTGGCGCCTCCCGATCCCGTCCACGGGTCAACGCATATAGGCGGTTCGATGGACCGCCGAAGCCGGAGGCTCCGCCACGGCCTCTTCCACGGTAGGCCGGTGTCGGTATGCCTCGCCCCATCGAGCGCATAGCTACGAAGGGGAAGACGAATCGGCCCCGACCGGTGGCCGAGCTACTCCCCCACACGCCCCGCGTGGGCAATCTCTCATAAAATGGCCCTGCTGCCCACAGGTAAAGCAAGCACCCGTGGCATGACGACATTCCCCTCCCGAGTGACGTCTCCTACAGTGAGGACATCGGGGTAGGGGTGACCTCAACTGGCTGGAATCTAGGTCCATCTGTGAGCCCGAAGCCCGGGAGCTCTGACCTGTCTCTAAATGCCCCGCACCATCTGGGCTCCAGCCGGTGAGCTGTGGGGGTGTACTCGCGCCCCGGTCGGGGAGGTATATGCTCTTCCGCCGAGGTCGAAATTTTGCCCGTGAATCCCGAGTATCCGGCCGGATCTAGCCCTCTTGGGCCGGCCCCTATCATAATCTCGATGGGCCCGATCCGCCGATGCCGTCCTCCATCCACGGCGTGGCTTCCCCGCTAACCGGGCGATGTCCATATCAGTCTGCGACGCCATCGCCATGCAGCTATCAATCAAGTAGCGGTCCAACCCTATCACATATCGATGCATCCGGTCGGCCATATCCGCCACTAAAGCAGGTGCATATCGCGCCAGAGAATCGAACTCCAAATTATACTCACGAACACTCCGACCCCTCTGTCGTATCTGCAAAAATCTATCAACTCTCGCCCTCCGCAACTCCGGGGGCAAAAAGTGACGGAGAAAAGCAGCCGTAAACTCGTCCCACGTGGTTGGGGGAGCACCCTCACCCCTAGATAATCCCCAAGACTCATACCAATTAAGAGCGACATCCGTAGTCTATGCGAAGCTAGCTCGACGGAGACTCGGTCTGAAGCCCGACCAATCAACGAGCGCTGCATCTGCTGGATAAAGTCATGGGGGTCCTCCTCAGGCTTGGTGTTACACCTCGCATTTTTGCACATTCGAATATCCCGAGTCAATGGCGAGAAGTCAAGGACAAGACTATGTTCTAGAATTATTTTAATGCATTAGTAGGTTATGAGCATTATTTATGGACGTTGGTAGTATGGAAATAATGAGAAAGGTTAAGAGTAAAAAGGAAAAATTTGGAAAAGGGTTCATGGAAATATTATGGAAGGCTAAGGGTAAAATGGGAATTTCACAAGAAGTCTTGAAAATTCTTGGAGAATGTCATGTTGGCCGAATGGTGTGCCATATTTTATTAAATGGGGGCTAATTGTAAATTATGAAAATTGCATGGATTAAACTTGCTTAAGAAGACACTTAGTCTTCTTTATTGAATTTCAAGAAATTTCAAGAAAAAGAGAGGAAAAACCTAGAGAAGTGGAGAGAGGGGGCATGTGCCCCTCACATGCATGTAATATATATATATACATGTGTGTGTGGTCATCTTTTAATTCAAGAAAGTGGAAGAGAAAGAGAGCAAACAAAAAAAAAAAAAAAAGAGAGAAAGGGAGCTTCGGCCAGGGGTGGCGAGCCCCTTGGGAGTTGATCATGGCAAGATTGTTTTCTTCATGTTTTCCCACTAATTGGAAGGTCCTCTACCATGTGGAGTAGTTGTTGGAAGAAGGAAACCATTTGTTTTGCAAGAACAAGCTTGGCCGAAGAGCAAGAAAGGGGTGAAGAAGGTATGCTTTAATCTTCTCTATTATATGTCATGCATGGGTTATGAGTGTTGTAGCATGCAAAAATGAACAAAAATCATGGAAGTATAGAAGTTGAAGTATGGCCGTGTGTGTGCACATGTGTGGCCGTGTGGTGTGTGTTGTGTTAAAGTAAGAGATTAAGTGCATTCAACATGTTTATGTGTTGTTGTAATGAGTAGAAAATGAATGAAACTTGTGGAATGTTGTATGTTGTGGATATGGCCGAGTAGGGGGCTGTTTGGTAAGTAAGGAATGAAACAATGTTAGTTAGTATTTTGATTGTCGTTGTTATGAATTCTAGGGCATGAAATGAATGTTTAATGATCCAAATTGAAGAAGTAAGTGTAGCGGGCTGATTTGGAGCTTAATGTAATTTCAATGTGTTTTCTTGGATTTATGGAAATAATGTTGCCAACATATGAGATTGTTGATATAGTTTGTGAATTCGAAAGAAAAAGTGTGTTGCTATTGTTTTCGTTGAGTTGAAAGGTTTCGGGTAAGATTGGATAATGATGTGGATATCTTGAATTATTTATCGATATTGTTGTTATGCTTGTTGGTTTGGCGGGTTGAATTCCCGGATTGTTGTTGATTAAAAATTGGCCGAGTTAGGATCTCGGGGATGGCGCATTTACAGGGGAAATGCTGCCGAAATTTCTGTAGATGAATGTTGATTCAAGATTTAACCTCTAAAGGATCTAATTACTATTTGGTAAATGTGACCAATTCATAGATTCTGGCGAATTTGCAACTTGGATTTGGAGTAGCAGAAGGAGCAGAAAGAGGTATGTAAGACTTCACTTTCCTTCTATGGCATGTCTTAGACGTAGTAGGCTTGAACACGGGCCTCGGGGATAGTTCCTTTCCTAGAAACTCGAGATTGGAAATTAACTACTATTCATTCAATAGGATTGAATTAGAACTTGCATAAAATGTTGAAAAAACTTCTTGAACATCCAGAACTTACACAAATGGGACTCGAATACCCTAAGACCCTCCCAAGTGACGCCATGAATTGTAATACACGTAAATTTGATATGCCACCTCGGTTGACTCGGTGGGCCCACTATTCCCGAACTCTTTCCTATTGTCCCCTTTGACCTATTTTCATTCTATAGTTAAGGAAAGTTTTTGGTTATTATTTTAACTACTAAATCATAGTTGTTTTAACTAACCCCTCGATTCCAAAACATGATTTTCCTTCCTAAAAGTTTACAAATGTTTTCCAAAATATTCGCTTCTTTTCCAAAAAAACTAAGTTTTACAATATTGCAAGCCTTAATGACCAAGACGACGACTATGGCTCTATGATGAAAAATGATGATTCTACGATTAAAGGTTCCAAGCCTATGATTCCAGCGCCGAGATGAGAACGTTAAGCTATTTCTTGAGTTTCCGGCCCTACTCATGAACGATAACTATTTTCAAAGGCTTTAAGTAAACGAAATGATGATCATAATTTCATGTTTTCTTTAATGATATTGTCTATTGATAGTCTCGCCTTAAATACTCGTTCCTTCAAGGTGAGACAAGCGATCCCGGTTGATCCATAATATAATCGGAGGTCACCGACCTTACGTCACTCGATAGACATATGACCTTCCTTGGGCTCCATGCATGCTATTCACATAATAATGTACATAATACTTGATATTGATGAATGTATATGTGTGCATTGTCGTGGGGAATGGGGAGGGCAACGTAATCCCCGATTCGGTGGCTTATCATCCGGACGCGGGATGCCGGACGCCGGATTTATGGGAAGCCGTACGCGGCGTACGTGATATATATATATATATCTGATATACTTGGTGTCACACCCCAATTTCCGATAGGGTGTGATGGGCACCCGACCCTTACCTAGGGCCGAGCGGGTACTCATAATACTCATGGGCCCACAAGGCATAGCATAAGCACGGGGTGAAATTTTTTTCGAAAAACGTACATGCCTTTCGACTTTTCAAATCAAACAAAATCCGTAACCATAGCAAATCGTAAACACATGAAATTCATAACACAATGCGTACCGATACATCGGCACATAGCCGTTTACAAACGGACATCTCATACACACGACAACGTACGCAAAGTCTCTAACATAACTTCTGACACCATACAAACGCACTCGACCCGGCAAAGCGCTCCGGAGGAAATGGAGCTCGCCAATCCAAATCGAACAAAGCGTGGGTACCGCGTGCATGAAACGTAGCCCCCGAAGAAAGGGGGGGTCATACGGAATATGTACCGAGTATGCAAAGCGAAAAATACATAAAATGAAATAATGTGTACCAAACGCGAGCATAATAGTCCAAATACCAACGTACTTCCATCTGGCCTCCAAGTCATACATACACAAATCATACACACATACCGCGGCCAGGAACCCCGCCGGTAAAATTCCATACATGCATTCACACATATACCGCGGCCGGGAACCCGGCGGCTAATATCACCAATACGTAAATATACGCGGCCGGGAACCCCGGCGGTTAATATCACAAATATATAAATATACCGCGGCCGGGGAACCCGGCGGTTAATATCACAAATATATAAATATACCGCGGCCTGTTAATATCACAAATATATAAATATACCGCGGCCAGGAACCCAGCGGTTAGTATCACAAATATATAAACAGCTACACATACACGCATACCGCGGTCAAGAATCCAGCGGTCATGTCACGGCCGCGGTCAAGTATCCGGCGGGGGCCAAGTATCCAGCCGGTCATGGCACGGCCTCATGTCAAGTATCCAGCGGACAATATCACACATACCGGCCCGGGACTCGGCGAAAGAGGTAATAACAATACACACGAGCTGAATCGTAAGTAGTCATACGTATATAATTTCTTTTATTATAAACTCAACAAAACAACCAAAGCACACCATTTCTTTAAAACCAAGACAATAGTTAAATTAGGTTTATCGGAATTAATATACAATAGTTACGATCTTCGAAATCGTTCTTATGTGTCAAAATGTATTATCAAACCCAATGAGGTAGTTAAAATAACTATTTTTTTTTATAGCAATCGGAGCAATAGTCAAAAAGTTTTCTTTCCAAAATCACACAAGTATACCAAACGGGGCGACATTGGGAGATCTCGGGATGCGTGGGCCCCACCTCGGGTCGAGCCGAGGCGGCGGACATAATTTACAAACATTAGGCTCCCTAAAGCCATCCGTAGAAGTTTCGGAGCGATCCGGATATATACAAAGGTTTAGCGTTCTTTTGATCAAATATAAGGATTATAATTCAACTTTGAATGAATAGTATGCAAAATCAAACTCGGATTTCCGAGAGCGGAATTATCCCGAGGTTCCGATCTTAGCCTAGTAGGGCTAGGACATGCCAAAAGAAGGAAAGGGCAAGCTTTACATACCTTATTCGCTTTTTACGCTCGTCCAAACTCAAATCCCGTTTCCTCCAAAATCTACAATTGGTCATAAGTACCAAACGTCATTTATAAGCCTTAAGAATGCAAAGTTGGAAGTAATGCTTGTCTATAGAAATTTCGACAAGCATCTCCCTGTGTAAGTATACCATCCCCGAGAATCCAACTCGACTAGATCAACAACAACCAAACCAACAAACATTATAACAATATCAATATTCAATCCCAAATACATTCTAACATTACCAATTCTTTTTTACAATTCCATGGCATCTCATTTATGTTCAATTCATAATTGTTCACATATTCAAATACCAATTCGAACCCTTCCAAACAATAGTCAAGAATGTTTCAAATAATCCGCTCGACATTTCAAGCGGCCGAACCAACACACTACCTAAAATTATCCAAACTCAACAAGAATAATGACAACATATTTCTTTCTTTCAACTTCATAAATTATGTCAACAATACGCATGCTAACGATCATCATTCTCATGCACACAAGAATTTATTTTAAAATCATATTGCTCTCCAAAACAGCCCGCAACATTTCCGACTTCCATTTGAGTCGTCAAACCTTCATTTTCACCACATAATCTACAACAATCAACAACCAAAATGCTATATAAAATGAGTTCATTATATTTTTCTAAAATCACCCCTACACGGCCCAAGTTCCAAGCTACATAATTCCATGAATTCCGTTCATTTTTACATGCCAAACATATGCAACCATCCATAACAACATCAACCAACACTAAATGAATTTAGTTCTACACGTTTATACTACACTACATATATTCGGCTACAACATAATACACCAAAATCTCATGAATTCCATTCATCTCCACACTCTACAACACACAAACCATGCATAGTATATGAAAGAGGAGATGGAATCCTTACCTTTTTCCTCCAACTTCTTTACTTGTCCCAAATGCGAAAACGATGAAACCAACGGTTTATCTTCCGAGATAATTATACCACGTCGAAGAGCGTCTTGAACTTAATAAGAATACAAGAGAATTACAATTTTTGGACCAAGATTGAAGGCTAGGAATTTTTTCTCTTTCCTTTTCTCTTCTCTTTCTCTTGGCGTTTTCCTCTCTTTTTTTTTTTTGCTGAATTTTCTGGAAAGTTTTGGAACTGTTTTTGCTGAAAAAAAAATGAGGTTCGTCCCTTTTAAAACTGCCAACGTCGGGTTATCGTAGCTACGATCGGTACATGTAGCAGTCTTGTGTACCGCGGGATTACTGTTCCTGCGTCGATAGTTCAGTTTGTAACGTCTATAATTCTCTACTCCGATGTCCTATCAATGAACGGTTTGTTGCATTACAAACTAGACTCGACGAACTTCATTTTAGGCTTTTAAAACACCTTAAAACTCCACATATACTATGAGATATGCGCCTCCATAGTTGACTTAAAAATTCGCCCAAAGATTTCCCAAATTTTCGTCGAACTTATTTTCTTCAATTTACTCGATCTCGAAATATTCCAACGCACAAAATGCGGGATATAACACTTTTGTTGGGGAGGGGGTGGGAGAGCCGATGAACTCGGCGTAATAAGCAAAAAGTACCGTTTTCGAAAAATATTTGTTTTCTATGTACAAAAACAAGAAACACCGTGTAGGCATGCATGGCCTCGCCCACAGAGTGGCATTCACATGTACAAGTTACTCCTTTATCCTATGATACCGTCTATGTTTCCATATAGTTATTAAAAAGTTACCGTTTTACGCGCGATATGCTTTACAACTCTCACTATGTTGTTATTCCGTTCATGTCTTACATACTCGTACATTGCTCGTACGACCCCTCTTCTTCGGGGACGTTCATGATAGTACACCCGACGGATCGAAGTTAATATAGAAGATGTTCCAGCAAAGTTGGCAAGCTCCATTTGGCCATCGGAGTGTAGCCGAGTCGAGTACACGTGCCGGGATTTCGACACGGTTAGAGATAAGATCGTGGGTTTCAGAGTCGGACCACTACGATACAAGTTCTGTATAGTTACGTATTTTTATTTGATTCTAAAGCAACAAAGGAATATTTTAGCAAGCTTTGTCATGTATATTAGACTTAGAAAAAAAAAATTTACGCTTGGAATAAGAGTCAGAGGGTTCGCTCGGCTCCGGTTACGGGGTCGGGTGCCCATCACACCCTGATCAAGATCGGGGTGTGACAAAGTGGTATCGAAAGGGGTCGGTCCAAGGGTTGTCTGCAAAGTCGTGTCCGGTAGAGTCCTGTTTATGGGTGTGAAGCCGGCCACATTTATAAACAGGAGGCTACGGGGCATTTAGGAATTGTTGACCTTCTTTCTGTCTTGTGATCGTGCGATAGAGCCAAGTCGGGGAGAGATAAGATCCCTTATACTAGTCATTGATTTCCGCAGGCGCCCAGTACCGGCGGAGAAAGGCGAAGGTTGATATGGAAGTCAAAAGAGGTGAGACTGGGTGAATATATTTGTTCTGTTACGTGGAGCTGGGCGCCAGACAGGAAATAGCCATATATGCGCAGCGAAAGGTGAACATCGGGGAGTTAAAAAGGGCAAGGCCGTCATTGTAAAAGAAAGGACGTATTACGAGAATATCTCGGAAATTGTAAAGCTTTGGTTGGCTTTAGATCGAGTAGTAAAGGCCATGTGAAAAAGCGGACGTAAAAATATCGACATTAAGGTACCGAATTCCAGTGAAGTTTTTGGGTCAAGCGTGCCCGGACGGGGAGCAATTCTAGGATGGGTGACCCACGGGAAGTTTATAAGAAATTCTACATATTCGAACATCAGAGACAACAGGAGGCTGGAGCAACCTAAGGAAAACTAGAGTGTATGGAATAATTGGAGATCGTAAGAAGACGCGTAGGACGAGGCAGACTTGCTCGGCGAAAGGACAGGAAGTGCATCATAGCCCCAGAAATAGGATAGGCTTGAACGGTGTTTGGAAGTATATTGTGGGTTAGTTGATAGTAATTAGGTATAAGTATGAAGGTGTAGGATATCCCACATATGATCGTATCAGTGGACATGTGAGTCCCAGTAATCGAAGCTACGGTACAAAAGGTATTAATCGAGTAAGGGTACCGAAGTTCGAGTGATAGCAAGAGTAAATGGTATAAGTGTTGCTAAGTAAGCTGTTATGACTCCCCGGTAGATTGAGATTGGGAATGAGGATATGAGACGGAGTATAAATGGATAATGGTATTGGTACACCCCAAAAGGGGGAAGCGGGTGAGAGGAATGTGAAGGATGGAAATAGCTTTGAAAAGGAGCTCCCCCGAGGTGTGTATGCGACCGTAAGACTAGTTGAACATTCGAGGACGAATGTTCCAAAAGGGGGAAGGATGTTACACCTCGCATTTTTGCACATTCGAATATCCCGAGTCAATGGAGAAGTCAAGGACAAGACTATGTTCTAGAATTATTTTAATGCATTAGTAGGTTATGAGCATTATTTATGGACGTTGGTAGTATGGAAATAATGAGAAAGGTTAAGAGTAAAAAGGAAAAATTTGGAAAAGGGTTCATGGAAATATTATGGAAGGCTAAGGGTAAAATGGGAATTTCACAAGAAGTCTTGAAAATTCTTGGAGAATGTCATGTTGGCCGAATGGTGTGCCATATTTTATTAAATGGGGGCTAATTGTAAATTATGAAAATTGCATGGATTAAACTTGCTTAAGAAGACACTTAGGTCTTCTTTATTGAATTTCAAGAAAAAGAGAGGAAAAATCTAGAGAAGTGGAGAGAGGGGGCATGTGCCCCTCACATGCATGTAATATATATATATACATGTGTGTGTGGTCATCTTTTTAATTCAAGAAAGTGGAAGAGAAAGAGAGCAAACAAAACAAAAAAAAAAAAAAAGAAAGGGAGCTTCGGCCAAGGGCTGGCCGAACTGCCCTTGGGAGTTGATCATGGCAAGATTGTTTTCTTCATGTTTTCCCACTAATTGGAAGGTCCTCTACCATGTGGAGTAGTTGTTGGAAGAAGGAAACCATTTGTTTTGCAAGAACAAGCTTGGCCGAAGAGCAAGAAAGGGGTGAAGAAGGTATGCTTTAATCTTCTCTATTATATGTCATGCATGGGTTATGAGTGTTGTAGCATGCAAAAATGAACAAAAATCATGGAAGTATAGAAGTTGAAGTATGGCCGTGTGTGTGCACATGTGTGGCCGTGTGGTGTGTGTTGTGTTAAAGTAAGAGATTAAGTGCATTCAACATGTTTATGTGTTGTTGTAATGAGTAGAAAATGAATGAAACTTGTGGAATGTTGTATGTTGTGGATATGGCCGAGTAGGGGGCTGTTTGGTAAGTAAGGAATGAAACAATGTTAGTTAGTATTTTGATTGTCGTTGTTATGAATTCTAGGGCATGAAATGAATGTTTAATGATCCAAATTGAAGAAGTAAGTGTAGCGGGCTGATTGGGAGCTTAATGTAATTTCAATGTGTTTTCTTGGATTTATGGAAATAATGTTGCCAACATATGAGATTGTTGATATAGTTTGTGAATTCGAAAGAAAGAAGTGTGTTGCTATTGTTTTCGTTGAGTTGAAAGGTTTCGGGTAAGATTGGATAATGATGTGGATATCTTGAATTATTTATCGATATTGTTGTTATGCTTGTTGGTTTGGCCGGGTTGAATTCCGGATTGTTGTTGATTAAAAATTGGCCGAGTTAGGATCTCGGGGATGGCGCATTTACGGGGAAATCTTTGCCGAAATTTCGTAGATGAATGTTGATTCAAGATTTAACCTCTAAAGGATCTAATTACTATTTGGTAAATGTGACCAATTCATAGATTCTGGCGAATTTGCAACTTAGATTTGGAGTAGCAGAAGGAGCAGAAAGAGGTATGTAAGACTTCACTTTCCTCTATGGCATGTCTTAGACATAGTAGGCTTGAACACGGGCCTCGGGGATAGTTCCTTTCCTAGAAACTCGAGATTGGAAATTAACTACTATTCATTCAATAGGATTGAATTAGAACTTGCATAAAATGTTGAAAAAACTTCTTGAACATCCAGAACTTACACAAATGGGACTCGAATACCCTAAGACCCTCCCAAGTGACGCCATGAATTGTAATACACGTAAATTTGATATGCCACCTCAGCCGACTCGAGGTGGGCCCACTATTCCCGAACTCTTTCCTATTGTCCCCTTTGACCTATTTTCATTCTATAGTTAAGGAAAGTTTTTGGTTATTATTTTAACTACTAAATCATAGTTGTTTTAACTAACCCCTCGATTCCAAAACATGATTTTCCTTCCTAAAAGTTTACAAATGTTTTCCAAAATATTCGCTTCTTTTCCAAAAAAACTAAGTTTTACAATATTGCAAGCCTTAATGACCAAGACGACGACTATGGCTCTATGATGAAAAATGATGATTCTACGATTAAAGGTTCCAAGCCTATGATTCCAGCGCCGAGATGAGAACGTTAAGCTATTTCTTGAGTTTCCGGCCCTACTCATGAACGATAACTATTTTCAAAGGCTTTAAGTAAACGAAATGATGATCATAATTTCATGTTTTCTTTAATGATATCTGTCTATTGATAGTCTCGCCTTAAAATACTCGTTCCTTCAAGGTGAGACAAGCGATCCCGGTTGATCCATAATATAATCGGAGGTCACCGACCTTACGTCACTCCGATAGACATATGACCTTCCTTGGGCTCCCATGCATGCTATTCACATAATAATGTACATAATACTTGATATTGATGAATGTATATGTGTGCATTGTATCTGTGGGGAATGGGGAGGGCAACTGTGTCCACCTGATTCAGCTGGCTTATCATCCCGGACGCGGGATGCCCGGACGCGGGATTTATGGGAGAGCCGTACGCGGCGTCTGTTCTGTGATATATATATATATATATATAATCTGATATACTTGGGACACTTTGTCGGGGGGGGTGGGAGAGCCGATGAACTCGGCGTCCGTATCGCAAGCAAAAAGTACCGTTTTTCGAAAAATATTGTTTTCTATGTACAAAAACAAGAAACACCGTGTTCGAGAAAAAAAAAAAGAAAAAGCTAGGCATGCATGGCCTCCGCCCCGAGTGGCATTCACATGTACAAAGTTACTCCTTTATCCTATGATACCGTCTATGTTTCCATATAGTTATTACTCCGCACAAAAGTTACCGTTTTACGCGCGATATGCTTTACAACTCTCACTATGTTGTTACTTTCGTTCATGTCTTACATACTCGGTACATTGCTCGTACCGACCCTCTTCTTCGGGCCGCGTTCATGCCGCGCAGTACACCCGACGGATCGAAGTTAATATAGAAGATGTTCCAGCAAAGTTGGCAAGCTCCATTTGGCCCGGAGTGTAGCGAGTCGAGTACACGTGCCAGGATTTCTGATCACAGTTAGAGACTTTGCAGACAGAGTCGTGGGTTTCAGGAGTCAGTCTGTACTACGATACAAGTTCTGTATAGTTACGTATTTTTATTTGATTCTAAAGCAACAAAGGAATATTTTAGCAAGCTTTGTCATGTATATTAGACTTAGAAAAAAAAAATTACGCTTGGAATAAGAGTCAGAGGGTTCGCTCGGCTCCGTTACGGGTCGGGTGCCCATCACACCCCGATCAAGATCGGGGGTGTGACACTTGGACCCGAAACTCGGGGGACTACATGTCGAAATCGCGACCTCGACCGTCACGTTCCGTCATCATCATCACCCTCGGCCCGCGTCCACGAACTCGTCCCGCTACCAAAGTCGTCAACAACCGTACCGCCTCCTCGCCGTCCTATCCTCCGCCCGGCCGGGGAGCCGGGCGCCGAGGCCCTCGCTCCGCCTCCTCGGTGGTGCGGTGGGTCGAACCCCTTCCGACCGAAGTACATACCGGGCGTAGTCCGAGCACGAGCCCGTGTAACTCTCGGCGCCCGACTAGTCTCTCCTACCGCCGCCTTGCCCTTCTGGGCGGCCGTTGCCTTCTTCGGAGGCATCACTGAAAAGTATAACAATCGGTCAGAAAAGAGTCATCCTAATAGTACAGCTCTATCGCACGATCTAAGATTCAAAGAAAAGTAACACCCTAGATGTCCGAAAGTAGCCTCCCGTTTATAGATGTGGTGCACAACACACCGATAAACAAGACTCTACGAGACACGGTCTCTGTGGACATTCCAAGGACGAACCGCTCGATAGCCACTTCGTCACGACCCAACCCCGTAGGCCGCGACTAGTACCCGATGGCACCCGAACACACATATACATCGTAATCACAACACTCGGTCTATGCGTACACAAATATCAATGTAACGTCACACTATCGCAAACACAAATACAGATATATCAGAAACCGGTAAGGCTGTGTTTCAAATTTATTTTATTACCAGAAAAATTTTGGCAGAGTTTCCTTCGTTTTTCTGACTATCCAAAAATAACCCTGCACGCAGAAAATACCAACAAAGGCCACACAGGGCCAACAGAACAACACATATATATATGCGGGCCGACAAGGCCGCTATGGCGGGTGAAACCGCCCAACACACGTATCATACAAGTCTAACCAAACCGACTGGGCACAACCCACACACGTTTATCCACAGACCTCTAAACAGAGTGACAGAATCATATGACGGGACAGGGCCCCGCCGTACCCCTGAATAGACAAATATGTACAACAGAAAGGTATATACCAAAATACGAGCTCCGGAGATAAAGGAGCACTTCAACAGCAGAGAGGGTGACCTAAACTGGCGGATCACCAAGTGGTGCGTCTGTACCGCGGCATGAAACGCGGCCCCCCGAAGAAAGGGGGTCGGCATTTTAATATGTACTGAGTATGCAAAGCAGGGAATACAAGTAACATAGTCATAACCGAAGTAGGAGTGCGGAAAATGAGCATAAAAATAATACTAAAGTGCGGCATCTCAAGTACAAATCATACGTAAGGGGCGGAAGACAAATAAAATAATCGGAATACCAAAATGCTTAGCGTTCTTTTGTGCAACGCTTCTATCTCATGTACGTAGAAAATAGAACAATTTATGTGAGCTGACATCAACCGACGGGTCATAATCCCGACTGTCCAGAATCACATATCATATCACACACACATACACCGCGGCCAAGAATCCAGCGGCGATACCACATATACACAGCTACACACACACATATACACATACCGCGGCCAAGTATCCAGCGGTCAATATCCCACATACCGCGGTCAAGTGTCCAGCGGCAACATACATACCGCGGTCAAGTATCCAGCGGCAGCATACATACCGCGGTCAAGTATCCAGCGGCAACATACATATCGCGCATACCGGCCCGGACTCGGCGAAAGAGGTAATAACGAAATACACGAGCAGAATCGTAAGTAGCCATACGTATATAATCTCTTTTATTACAAACTCAATAGAACAACCAAAGCAAACCATTCTTTTAAAACCAAGATGATAGTCAAATCAAGTCCTTTCCGAACATTACTCGAAAACATATCAAACCGAACTTCAGAAATCATAATCACGTATCAAAATCACATGCATATGAGCAAATAAAAAATTACGTTACCTTTCAAAATCCGATGACCAAATATATTTACTAACATCGGAAAGTGCAGAAACAAGCTTCGCATTTATCTAATTAGTATACAAGAGTTACAACCTTTTGAAATCGTCCTTGTGTGTCAAAAAGTATTATCAAACGCAATGAAGTAGTTAAAGTAACTATTTTATAGTAATCGGAGCGATGGTCAAAAGTTCTCTTTCCAAAATCACACAAATATACCAAACAGAGCGATATAGGGAGATCTCGAAATGCGTGGGCCCCACCTCAGTCAAATTGAGGTGGCGTACCCCAAACTATGATCGTTAGGCCTTGCGAAGTCATATATATAGGATTCTAGGCCCTCCAATACCATTTGGGCAAACTACGGATGTTTAAGCACTTATTTCAACAAAACAAGACATTTTCAATTCAATTCTGCTGAATGAAAAAGGGGTAAATTTGGACGCAGATTCCAAAGAGTAGAGTCGTCCCCGAGATCCGAATTCAAACTTACTACATCTAGGACATGCCAAGAGAAGGAAGGGTGGAGCTTTACATACCTTATTCGCTCCTTAAGCTTGTCAAAACTCAATTCCCG
The DNA here is from genome assembly GCF_029784015.1 of Lycium ferocissimum. Lineage (NCBI taxonomy): Eukaryota > Viridiplantae > Streptophyta > Magnoliopsida > Solanales > Solanaceae > Lycium > Lycium ferocissimum. The sequence goes on from NW_026727678.1 coordinate 25,593, forward strand.
TTTCCTCCAAAATCTGCAATTGGTCACATTTACCAATTGTCATTTATAAGCTTTAAGGCTAAAATTTAGAAGTAGTGCTTGTTTATAGAAATTCCGACAAAGACTTCCCCTATAAATATAACGTCCCGAGGATTCAACTCGGCCAATTCAACAACACAATACCAACAACAACAATCAACAACATCAATAAGCAATCAAAATGCATTCTAACATAAATAGCCTTCTTTCCAACATAATGCAATAACTCTCATTTCCAACTTCACACTTCCAACCCAATCTCAATAATTTCACATCCCTTACTAATCAAGATCATTACGATACGATTTGGAAGCATTTCATATCACTTCCACAAACTATTCGCAAGATATACAAAATATACAAACTTTCAACCAAAACCATAGTCCACTTGAAACCTCCAAATTTCAACACAAATATTCACAACACATTTTTATTTTTAATTTCACTTACAACAATCACCATTTGCATCTTACAACTTCAATTCTTATAATTACATAAACTACTACAAGGTCACATATTCTCCTACATCAACCTTACAATATATTTTCCATAACAACAAGAACCATTAACCTTCCATTTACTTCACAAGGCCATAACAACACAATTAACATATCAAATAAAATTAATTCATTTTCATTTCAACTTTCCTATACCACACGGCCACATTCCATATTTTCAACTTCCATCAAATTCATTCAACTTCCATTGCCAATACGAATTCCACCATAACCACAACTAGAATACAACATAAAATTCAACTTATCATATTTATACAACATCACACACACACACGGCTACATACCTACACACACACCCACTTTGCAAACTTCCATATTTCCTTAATTTCTACTCATTTCTACATACTCCAACATAAACCAACCTTCATAACATAAGAAAATGAATTGATTCTTACCTTTTTCTCCTATCTTCTTCACTTGAACAAGTTGTCAACTTGAAGAAACAAATGCTCTTTCTCCCAAAACAACCACACCAAGTTGTAAAGGACCCTTGAATTAGTAGAAATGCGACAAGAAAATAATTTTTGGAGGAAGATTTTAAGGGGCTAAAATTTGGTTGTCATGGCCGAATACCTTGCTCCTCTTGGCTCTTGTTCTTTGTTTTGTTCTTGTTTTCCAACTTATGTTATTTTCTTGAATCTTCTAGGATTTATATGATAATCATCACATGGAAATTAATTAAAATCCATGGGCTTGGGCCATTGTTGGCCGGCCACCCTTCTCTTTTGGGCCTAATTTTTTTCATCCATTTCTTGAGCCCAATGACTTATGGATCACATTTTGTAATTCCCGAAACTAATTTCTAAAATTCCAATTTTGCCCTTGGCCTTTCTCGATATTTCCACATTAACACTTTCATATCCAACTCATGAAATTCTAACAAGGTCAAAACGTAGCCTTGTCCTTGGCTCGTCGCAACGATTTCAATTTATCCGAATGTGCGAACTTACGAGATATAACAAGTGAGACAGATATACCTGGCCTTCGGGTCAGTGAGACAGATTGCTTGGCCGACTGGTCAGTGAGATTTTACAGTTGCCTGGACACTTAGTTAGTGAGATATATAACAGTATTATATTGTGTTTCATATGTGACAGGTTAAGTGAGATATTCAGGGCATTCTTTGGCCTCCAGATTGTATTGTTTTCAGTTCAGTTTCAGTTATTGGTTGCCTTACATGTTCTGTACATTGTTTCATACTGACGTCCCTTTTGCCGGGGGCAGTCATGCTCGCAGGTTCAGGTAGCCAGATAGGCGATCCAGCTCAGTAGGTCTTCCACTCAGCTGCAGACAGTGTACTCCACTTGGCTCAGAGTTGCAATCCCTTTTGGTATGCTATTGTGAGATGTATATATGGGTATGACGGGGCCTTGTCCTGTCTTTCTCCAGCTTGTGCTCCATAGAGGTCTGTAGATAGTTGTATGTAGTTGGGATGCTATGTAGCCTTATCGGCTCTTGTTTTTGTTGTACAACATCTGCAGTGGCCTATTCGGCTTGCACTCTTATCCTCAGCACGTATGTGTATATATATGCTGATTGTGAGTTCCTGTTGTAGAGTCTATGGTGGTAATCTTACAGAAGTTAGTATAGCTCAGTTATAAGCTATATATAGGCCACCCTGTTGCTAAGTGAGATTAAGGTACCAGTTTAGGAGTGCTTGGTCAGTAGAGGTCGGGCACTCATCACGACTCATCAGCTTGGGTCGTGACAAAAGTGGTATCAGAGCAGTTCTTTCCTAGGGATTGTTTGCGGACCGTGTCCAGTAGAGTCTTGTTTGTGGGTGTGAAGCTCACCACACTTATAAACAAGAGGCTGCGGGACATTTAGGAATCCTTGACCTTTCTTTCTCATCTTAGATCGTGCGATAAAGTCAAAGTCTAAGAAAGATTGTTCCTGACCCTCTTTATCTTGATAAGTGCAGATTGATGCAGATGAAGAGGATGATTTTTGATAGTGGGGGTACAAGGAAGGCCCCCAGGGTTGACTCCAGACTAGCACTACCCACCGAATCCGTGCCACGGGTACCAGGATAGATTAGGAGGAGTTTTAGTTACTCTATTGAGTCAGATCTTTCTGAGGAGAGTATTGAGACGACTCCCCCAGAGCCGGTGACTTCTATGGAGGAGGATCCGTCAAAGGATAGCTATGAGACAGACTCGCCTGAGGGTTCGTATGACACACCAGTGGAGCAGGAGGCTCCTAAGGCTGCACCGAATTTGGTTCCTCCAGTTTCTCCTATGATTAGGCATTACGTCAGAGCAGCCATAAGTGTAAGTGTTACGGAGATATCTAGCCCTTTGTCTTGGCCTTTGGTTAATCAGGAGCGGCCAGAGTATTTGTGTCCTTCGGATTATGATGGAGAAGATAAGGATGGTTAGACAAGTAGATGGAGGGAGGATGACGAGAGGGATATTTCACTTCACAGTTCCTAAGACCAGGACCAGGATAGGCTGATTACAGGTGTATGGGTCTTCTTATTGAACTCCTTGTATTATGTGTGATAATTATGGGATATCATCTATTGTTTGACAACTGGGAACTTTAAAGAAATAGATAACTGGATTATTTGTGGGTAATTCCAATTAAGACATTTCTACTACCATTATTAACCCCGGGTCTAGGAATGGAAAGTAGTCACGTGTGTTGACTTGTGGTTATGGAAATTTTCTAGATATTGAAAGTTTCAAAGGTTACAATAATATTCATCCCACCAAGAAAGTAAGGGACGTTTCCAACCTGGGGAAATGCATTACATGATTTTATTTGGACTTTCCATTAGAATTTCAAAAATGGGTTTTCAAAGATATGTGATAAAAGATTATGTAGCAAGGAAAAGAATGGATGTGAGGTTGATTATTTTCAGACAAAGAAACAAGAGTACAAGTATGAATAAGGGTTATTGTATAAAATTGTGCTGATAAAAGCTATCGGCAGAACTTATAAAAAGTATAGTTATAGATGAGAAGGTACGATAGACATGGAGGCTAGACTAACTTGAGAAAGTCAAGATCATGAATGACACCCTGATAGGGAACTTTCGAAAAACGGCCAGTGTTGGGTTATGTACAAGAAAAAAAAGATTATGTGTATGAGTAAAGATTTTTAAATAAAGATATATCGCCAGGGTTACAATTAGGACTTAGAAAGGTATGCTAAGAAGTCCTACAAGTTTAGACATATGAAAACATGAAAAGCCATAATAGCCCGAGGGAAATTAGGAGCAAATGAGCTCTATGATGACAATCTTCAAATGACAGCGAGGAATGAGACCGGCTAGTTAGTAAAAAAGAGGGGAGAGGTACTAACGTCACAGATTCAGGACAATTTTTGAATAATATTAGGATATTTCCTAAGTGATGTATTAATAAGCAATGTAAACGATAAGTCATGTGTGGTCACCTTAAATGTTATGCGTGCCCTTATGATCGATCTTATGATATGCTAAAAGTATTGATTGAGCCAGGTATGGAAGTTAAGGTAGCAAGTGCTACAGGGCGGATTGATATCGTTTTTCCTCGAATGTTAAAGTTGGATAATCATGATGCAACAATATCAGAGAGAGGAAGAATACGTATACATAAGAGTAAGAATATTAGGTCGTCATGGGAAGGAGGGAAGTGTAAGCAAGGGAAATATGTTGCTAGTAAGGGTCAAGTAAAGTTTTCGAGAAAAGGGTTACGGCGGTGGTAGAGGTGAAGAGCTATTCGGATTAAAAAAAATTAAAAAAAAGATGAGAAAATTCAATATATATATATATATATATATATATACATACAAGTTGTAGTATCATAATGGAAGATTAGGGCTGGAGGAGCATGTATAGTCGGACACTCCATAAGGAGTCTAACGAATTTCAATGCCATCATTGATTC
>NW_026727679.1:0-31171 GCF_029784015.1 Lycium ferocissimum
AACACAAGAACAATGATCATGCTTACCTTGCAATTTGTCCTTCAAACTTGGCCGAATCTTTAACTCTATTGAATGCTACACCTCCTTGTCTCCTCCCAACAACTACTACACGTTCTTATACACTTGATGAGGAGTTAATTTGCTTGGAAAACTGATTTTTTTTGGATCAATATGAAGCACCTCACTCTCGGCCAGCTTGTAGCCGAGAGCTTCCCTTTCTATCACTAACTTTCTCCAACTTTGTAATGTAGAAATGAAAGTTTAATTGAACTATGAATCAGCAATCCTCCTTATATATGCAGTCCACAAAGTGGACATGTGTCCCACCCAAGCCTTTAGCCAATAATAGTTGGCCAATTCACAAGTGGAACCCACACGGCCACTTAGGCTCACTAATGATGTAATTAAGTTCTTAGTCTCACTTATTCATCCAATCTTGGTTAATTAATCCTTATTATCCAATAATTCTCTTATACCAAACGAAATCCATAGGCTACTTGTGCATAGAAACGAAATCGGGAGGTGAAAACCCTTACCGGGAACCCTAAAACCGCTTTGTCTTTAACTTTTCGCACTTAGCTTTATAATGTCCCTATGTAAAGATACGGGACATAACAATTCTCCTATTGGGTAGTTTGATGCTTTTGAGGCTCGCCCGTGGGGTACAAATTTACTTAGAGAGACTTTGGACAAGGTGAAGTTTATTCAGGAAAAGCTTCTGGCAGCTCAGAGTTGACAAAAGATATATGCAGATCGGACGGTTCGGGATTTAGAGTTTATGGTGGGTGAGCAGTTTCTTCTGAAGATATCACCCATGGTGGTGTTATGAGGTTTGGGCAGAGGGGCAAGTTGAGCCCGAGCTACATTGGTCCGTTTGAGATTTTTCGTCGTGTGGGTGATGTAACTTACGAGTTAGCCTTGCCACCGGGCCTGTCAGGTTTTCATCCGATTTTCCATATTTCTTTGATGAAGAGGTATCATTCAGATAGGACTTATACTGTTCGTTGGGATTCTGTGTTGCTTAATTAGAATCTATCCAACGAGGAAAAGCCTATTGTGATCTTAGCTAGGCAGGTTAGAAAGTTGAGGTCTAAAGAGATAGCTTCTTTTAAGGTTCAATAGAAGCATCATCCTGTTGAGCAGGCCAGATGGGAGATCGAGTTTGATATGCGTGCCAGATATCCCTAGTTATTTGCTGACTCAAGTACATTCCCACATTTCTTCCTTGTCGTTCGAGGACAATTGTTTAATTAGTATATGATGTAACGACCTGTTTGGTCGTTATAGCGTTTTGACTCTTTTACCCCCGTTAGCCCTTCCTAGAGCCCTAGGAGTATGATTTGTACCCGCAGGGATGGTTGGTGACGACTTGTGTGAATTAGAGCTTTAAAGTGAAAAACATTTGACCAACAGTTGACTTTTGGGAAACCGGACCTTTTTCGAGAATTTATCAATTTCGAGAGGTTCGGATGGTTGATTGTGACTTGGTAGGATGTTCGGTTCGGTTCCCAAGGCATTTAGGAGCGTTTTGGGTTATTGGTTGGAAAGATGGTATTTGGCCATTGAGTGTTGACCCGGTCAAATAGACCTTCGTTGGGAATTTCGAGACCACGAGTGAGGCCGTAGCATGTTTTTATGTGTGAATGCATGTCTGGTTTGTGTCTGTGTGGTCTCGGGTGATTTTTGGATTTCGAGAATTCTGGTGTCTGGTGTCCGCTGTAGGGGTACCATATCCGCCATAACAGACTCGCTATAGCTGGGTCTTGGTCCACTATAGCGGGAATTTAATATTTGATTTGGGCGCCACAGCAGACAGGAATTCGCTGTGTCGGATGCGCAATAGCTGTAGTGGAGCCGCTGGCGCGAGCCTACTGTAGCGGACTCGATATCGCTCGCCGAGGCGACGGATTCGTAATCATTAAATGCTAGGATAAAATCCTTAACTCTCTATCACTTCAGTCATTACTTTCTAAATATTCTTGAGGAAAATTGGAGAGTTCTTGGCTAGTTCTTCCTTGTGGTAAGTCTCCTAACCTAGCATTCATTATTTTAACCTTTCTAAGCTTGAATCCATGCTAGAAATCCATTAGAATCTAAGGGGAAAATTGGGTTTTCATGATAACTTCTTGAAATGAGTTGTAATCTTTCTAAATAGAAATTGTTGGTGGGTTTGACTAATCTAATCTGACAATCTGATAATTTCACAGCTAACAGGCTTGAATCTTCCATTTGTGTTGATTAATTTCATGGTTGAAAAATTAGGGTTCATAGCCAAATTTGGGGTTTTCACTTGAATCTCGAAATTGGCCCACTCTTGAGTTATTTTAGCAATTGATTAGTAGGATTGAACTCCTAGAACGTCGAATTGCATATTTCACTTTCGAAATGAGCGTTTTACCTTTGTGGGCCCGTTTTCACCTTTCTCCATAGTTGAATTTGATTCGAAAGATAAGTATAGCAATATGGGCATTGTTCTTTATTATTTTTAATCTAGAATTAGAATATGATTAGACTTTGAGTATTTAGAGGCGCTACGAAAGGGCAAAGCTAAGGTGTGATTGTTCATGGCTCCTGCTCGGCTACTAGGTAGGTTACAGTTTACCTTATGGTTAGACTTCGGTTAGCGAAGCATATGTAGCGTTTGATTGTGGTTTGGGATGGATTACTTAGGTTGGTACTGTTTGATTGTGGCTTCTTTGCCTTGTTGTGATCTATTGACTTATTGCCACATGTGTAATACTAGACTAGATGGTTAGTCATTTTATCATGATTGTGAAATCATATCTCTCATTGTTGAGTATCGTCTTATAAAGATGAAGGAATTGATATTGAGATTGTTAGTGTGATATGTGTCCATGTGTGGCACGATTTGGCATTGATACACTCTAGTTGATATTGATATCATGCATGCATTCATACTTATATATTGGGATTGGGTTGCGCGCCGCAACAAATATATTGGACCGGGTTGCACGTTTCGCAACATATATTAGACCGAGTTGCACGTTCCGCAACATATATTGAACTGGGCTGCACGTTCCGTAACATATATTGGACCGGGTTGTACGTTCGGCAAAACATATTAGATCGGGTTGCACGTTCTGCAACACATATTAGATTGGGTTGCACATTCCGTAACAAATATTGGATCGGGCTGTACATCACAGCAGGTACACGGACTTCGCGGGTCCCCCATAGGTCATGACTATCAAGGCGTGGAGATATTCTGCCCAGAGCGTATGTATATCATTGCAGTCATATTTACATATTTGTACTGTTGGATTTGGACTTGATACTTATACTTGTGGTGATATTCAAACTTAGTATTTATACTTGTGGAGGTATTTAGACTTGATATTCTGTACTTGTGGTGACATTCAGACTTAGTATTTTGTGATTGTGATTCTGACCTTAGACGGTGTTGGTTGTACTTGTTTGTGAGCATGTCTATCTTTCAATCTCTTACTTATATATATGTTAGCTAGCTGTTGTCGCCCTATGATGCCTACTCAATACGTGTTGTTGTACTGATTCTACCTTGCTGCATTCTTTTATGAGTGCAGAGCACGTGGCTAGATCGACTTCTTCTCCTTGAGACTGACTCCCGAGGCATCACAGATGAGCATCTAGGCACATGGCCAGATCCGAAGCCCAGATGAATCCTCTCATTTTACTCGTCTTGTTCGCTATTCCTGAGACAGTATTTCATTTTGAGACTATGTATTCAGACTTTTAGTTATGTAGTGGCGCTTGTACGGCCTAGACCAGATTTTGGAATTGATGTAATATTTCCACGCAGATTTACTTATTTATTTTAGACTTGTTAGATATTTATGCTGGTTGGGTTATTTTATTATTGTTTAAATTGTTATATCCCGTATTTTTATATGACGGATTATTCTTGAGTTAATCGGCATAAGTCCAAAGACAAGATTATTTACGGATATGAGACAAGGACTTTTAATCCCCGATTTTTGTTAGTACACAAGTTGCTTATAAATTTTAATTGGTATGGAAATACTAATGGAGATTTGGGATTAATTAACCATGATTAAATTATTAAGTGGGGATTAGTGATTAATTATAATTAATTAGCCTAATTAGACCACAAAGTGGGCCCCACAACACATGGCCGAATGGGATTGGTTCATTAAGGATAATGGGACACATGTTAAGGTTGGACATGTGTCACCTTCATGTGTGGCATATAAAAAGGAAATTGATGACAAGGAACGTTTTATTTCATCTTCACCAAACTTAGAGAATTAGAAAGGGAGAGAGAGGCTCTCGGCCATGGCTGGCCGAGAGTAAAGCTTGAGAATTGTAGATCAAATTTAATTTTTTTCCAAGCAATTCAACTCTTTAGAAGATGTGTAGTAACGTGGAATTGATTCTAGGGCAACAAGAACAAGTATAAATTCAAGGAACAAGTTGGAGCCAAGTTGAAAAGCCAAGTATTAAAGGTAAGGTTTAATCTCCTTTTGCATGTGTTGTGGATGGTTTGAACGTGTTGTAGTATGTAGAAATGAATAGAAATCATGGAATTATGTATGTAGATGTTGAGGGTGCGCAGGGGCTGTTTGTGTAGGGAAATGGTGAATTGATTTACTTGATATTTTGGTTGTTGTTGTTATGGATTTTATGGTGAGCATGAAGGTTTAATGATTCAAGTTGGAGTTGAAATTGTTTGTGGGCTGTTGTAGAAGCTAATATGATGTTAATATAGTTTCTTTCACTTATGTAAATGATGTTGTTAACGTGTGGTTGTTGGTGTAGTTTATGAAATTGGAAGGAAAGAATGTGTTGTTGTTGTTCTTGTTGAACTTGGAAGATTATATGTCGTATTGTGTGTTGGTTGGGCTGCTTTGGAATGTTGTATGGGCTGTTTGGAGTGTCCTCGAGTCATGTTTGAATAGTCTCGGGCTGATACTTGAATGCATGATTAATGATGTTGGCTTGGTTGTATGTAGTTGGTTTGAATATAAGTGAAACGTCGTCTAATTGTCTAGAAAGGAGTTACTAACATTAGAATGCGTTTTGAACCTCTACGTAGTTTAATCGTAGCTCTCGACGTCTTAATATAGGTTGAGATACTATTGGGCAGCGTATACGTGTTGTGTTGCGAGTTAACGCTAAAGGTATGTAAAGCTTACCCTTTCTTTCTTTTGGCATGTCCTAGATGTAAGTATGATATGATATGAGCTTTGGGGAAATTCTATTCGCAAGTTCCGAGCATGATTTATGATTCTTATTTACTTCTTGATGCTAGAACCCTTGAGATGATCGAACTATTACCCTCGAGTCTCTTATATGATTGAATAGTAAATGATGCATAAAAGTTCCTATTTCTAAAGGATTCTCTAATGAACAACATCCATAACTTTTATAAGCTGACTCGGATTAACTTAATACATGTCTATGATCTCTGAGGCATTATTGATATAGTTCGTAATGATATTCAAGGAGTACTGAGTATGACTATTATCCTGATACTCGAGCGTTGATTCGTCTACCTATCTATTGAGTCTCAAAAGATGATGTATATGCATATGGTTACTCACTACTCTGCTCGTGCATACTGTCGTTACATCTTTCACTGAGTCCCGGGCCAGGACATGTTCTCGTGCACAGCTCCACTGCATTATTCACCGAGTCCCTCACTAGAGGGCCGGGACACGTTATATGTATATGTATATGATGATATGATGACATGATGATATGACGATACCGGAATGGTGGCCAGGATGGCATATGATAACTTTATTCACCCAGTCCCTCACTAGAGGGCCGGGACACGTTATATGTACATGTATATGATGATTTTATTTACCGAGTCCCTTACTAGAGGGCCGGGACACGTTATATATCCATATGTACAGGATGATTATCTAATTATGTCACCGAGTCCTATGATGGACCGGGTACGGTATATGATAATGATATGCATAACTTGCTTTACAAAGCACAGGTACAGTGTTTTCTTGATTTTCATACTTGTCTCCTGAAATCTCTACTTCAGTTATGATGTTCCTTAATGTATTTCATGCTTTATATACTCAGTACATATTTCGTACTGACCCCCCTTTCTTCGGGGGGCTGCGTTTCATGCCCGCAGGTACAGATGCTCGATTTGATGATCCTTCCGCTTAGGACTTTCACTCAGCTGTCTTGGAGTGCTCCGTTGTTCCGGAGCCTAGACTTTTGGCACAGTATCCGTCGATATATGTATATGTTTACTCAAGGGTACGGCGGGGCCCTGTCCCGTCATATGTTACTGTTGTCACTCTTAGAGGTCTGTAGATATATGTGTGGGTCTGTATATAGTTGCTGTTTAGTTGTGTATATATGACTTATGTTCTGGGACGTTCCCATTCGTAGTGGCAGCCTTGTCGGCTTGCGTATGTATATATGTTTTGGGATGCTGTATGTAGTGGCAGCCTTGTCGGCTTGCGTATATATATAATTGGGATGCTCCCACATGTTATGATAGCCTTGCCGGCTTACGTACGATGTTATCTGTTGGAAGCTGTAACTCCTCGGAGACAAACGGGCTTGTGTTATGTATATATATATATATATATATGTATATATATGCGCTTGATTTTGAGATGACGTCCTACCTTTATAAATATAAGTTCTTTATTATGCTAGTTGTGGGTGATTATAGTTAACGGGTGTATACGAGTGTCCAGCTCGGGCACTAGTCACGGCCTACGGGGTCGGGTCGTGACAAAAGTGTTATCAGAGCAGTTCATCCTCGGAGTGTCTACAGACCGTGTCTAGTAGAGTCTTGTTTATCGGTGTGTTTTGCACCACATCTATAAACGGGAGGTTACGGAGGCATTTAGGATGTTACCTTTCTTTCATATCTAAGATCGTGCGATAGAGCCAAGTCATAGGAAATGAGATTTCTTATACTAACCTTTGATTTCAGCAGAAGAACGACATCGACAAAAGAAGGCGACTGACGATATTGGAAGTTACAAAGCACGCAGGTAAGTAAAGGTACGAAAGGTATATGTCGGGTAAGGTATTGAGGTGCGATTGAAATGTAAAGTTGAAGATTGAAAGGGAAAGTAAACAGGAAAGTGTAACAGGTGCAGTTTGAGTTGAACAAGAACATACGAGGTAAGTTCATCATTTTCGTACTGTTGTTGATATTGGGAGCCCTGTGTGGCTGTGATACGATATGATATATATATATATATATATATATATATATATATGTTGGCCCTGTGAGGCATTGTTGGTATTTCCTGCGTGCAGGTTTCGAGATGGTAAGAAATACAGAGGAAACTCTGCAAAAATTTTCTTAGAAATAAAGAAGAGAATAAGATATAGGTTCGTAATATGTCTTGAAAGGTCGTGCCAATAGTAATGATAAGATTTGTCTAAGCTGCGAGTATGGCTGACCTCGAGAAATAAGTTAATTGCTGAATTGATGGTAATAGTAATTAGGAGGTCGATATCGATATGGTAAAAGAAGTTAGAAAGGGCCAGTGATACTAAGAGATGATTTAGAAAAGGCTGGTGGATCTTGATGGAGTGTTATTAAGGTACCGACCGAATTGATAAGCAGGGATAAATTATGATGAGTTTTAGATAAAAGAAGTAATAGTATGATTGAGACAAGAGTACAAAGGAAAAAGGATTGTGACAGATATGAATGTATTGATAAGACAGCTTGTGAGATATTAAGGATGACATTGACCAGAAAGGGAAAAAGTTTAAGAAATGTTGCATTATAGGATTGAATACGAACAGGATATAATATGAATATAATGAGGACGGTTATGAAAATAAGTAAAGCCTAGTAAGGAAGTCATCAAAGGATATGACGCGATCTATGTAATTAGAGTATAAAGGTAACTCTGAAATGGAAAAGTGAGTTGTAGAACGAATAAGAAAGGCTTATCAAGTTCTGCAAGGGATAGTTCATAATAAAGATTATGTGATAATGGAAATGATGGCGAGCACCAAAGAAGAGGAAGAGTAATTAAAAGAAGGAAATAAGAAGAAAGCGAGATAACAGTGCAGTAATAGGTTATGACATGTATAGCTGAGAACACGAGTACTATAAGTGATGGAACTGTGAAAGACCAAGTTGTAGAAAGGTGAGCAACGAGGTAGAATGGGTGCTAGAAAATGACTGGTATGATACGAATGAGGATGGATGAACAGAATACGTTTGAAAATGAGAGAAGGATTATATAGAAGTGATGTTTTCCGAAGGATACAGAGGTAGCATAAGATTCCTTGTGTGCTGAATAAAAGATGAGCATAGACTAGAGAAATGATAAGGGAATTCTAAAGGAAGCATCCAAGATAGATGTAATCAATTGAGTAAAAGTATGGAACGAAAGGGAAATATATAGCTACAGACTTAAAGGTGTAGTACGACGGCATGGTGATAAGGTAAGACCATTATTAAAATGAACTTGATATGTTTTTGGGTAAGTTAGAAGCCAGTGTTGGCCACACAACGAGGAAAAAAGGGCATAAGGCATAAAGGGGTACTGCGTGCACACGACTTCACCTCGAAAATAGTGAAATCCTTAAGGGACAAAGACGGTAGGCTTGAGGAACAAATGGTGTATTATGAAAATTATCAACGGAAACAGGTGATATAGATTAGGATGAAGATAATATTACGAGAGAACTTTGGACACTTATCGTTGGGATATAAGTGCTGCCTAATTGAGATTTGAAACGACTACAAGTACTAGTTAATTATTGATTGGGATGAGTAGAATGTGGCCTTGGATGAGTTGTTGCATTGGTCGCATTACTCAAGTACAGATTATTAGATGAGATTTTGCACTATATATGGAAAGGGTCTTGTCGCTTCGTGATTTAGTCAAGGTTTCGTACGTGGATAATCAAAGTTATACATCATGAGGAAAAAAGACCTGGATAAGGTACAGTATACCAAGTGAAAAAAAAAAAGGAGATCAGATGAATTTGAGATTGGAAATAAGGAAATAGAGCAGAATATAAGCGGATAATGGTATAAGTACACCCTTAAGGGGGGAAACGGGTAAGAGAAATGCAAGTATAACATGGAAACAATTGACGCTGAAATAGGTTGATATAGATGCTTAAATTCCAATTAAGATCTCTTGCTGAAACAAGTTAGTAAGATCTGAAAGCCAGCGATAAATAGATAGAAGCCAGAATGGTATTTGAGACAGTGTTGACAATCATTTGTAAAGGCCTCGAATGATATGCCATTAAAAAGTGGGTGCTTATGAGAAGGAAGAGTACGACAAGAGAATGGTAACGAGTAACTTAAGAGATATTATAAAAGATGGCAACGCTATACAGGATTCGAGGCTAAGATGTTAGCAATAGAGTTATTCGCTAATAATATTGTGACTTATAAGTAACAAAGGAGAAGGAATAGAAAATCTCCTATAGTAGGAAGCGAGAAGATCAAGGGTGAATAAAGAAAGGGAAAGGAGTATGACCAGATAGGCTACGAACGAGTTTTTAGTACGGATGAGTTATGTAAAGCATAATGAACCTGGAGAAGGAAAGACTATGACTGAGATTGGCTATATTCTATACAAGCTATACAAGAATAGTTATGCAAACTATGAATATTTGTATGCCAAGAATGAGACCAAGTGAGTACTTGATAAGGAGAGTAAGGATTCAGTAATAACAATGCGATTGTGATATTTTGGATACATTAAGAAAAGATGTGAACATGGTTTAAGTTAAGTTACCGAGATAGAATTAATACTGAGGGCAAATAGTACATGGCCATGGTTGGGTCGAAGGTTCATCCCGATACCGATTGTAAGATAAGAGAAGAGAAGGCAAGGTAAAGCATAAAGATTAGTGAAACGACGCTAAGGTATTTCTCGGGCTAAATTGAGCACCTTCGCATATTCTTGTAAAGATCGCAACATAATGTGTGACAGGAAAGTTAAGAACAAAATTTGAACAAAGGGGCAATAGAAGTGTTATATCCTGTATTTTTGTACATTGGAACAATCCGGATTAATTATGATAAGTTAAGGACAAAACTATTTCGGGATACAAAGTCGGGATTTTTGACCTTTGATTTTATTTTGAGACATAAGTTGTGCATGAATTTGTTTGCATGGGACACTTAGGAAAATTTGGGACCAAAAGTGATATAAATGGGAACTTGAAAATCATGCAATTTGGCCCTTGGCCGTGTGAATTATTGGAAATGGCCCACACAATTTGTGTTCAATTTTAATTGGAACAACACTTGTGTGGGCCAAGGGGCAAGTGTGTACTTCATATTATAGCAAAAGATGACCACTAGTCTTCATTTTCATTTCAACACTTAGACAAAAAAAGAGAACAAGAAGTTGAAGAAAGTGAGGCTCTCGGCCAACATAGAGAAAAACCAACTCCCATTTCAAGCCATCCTAAAAATATTTTTTTGATGCAAACCCACTATTTTGAGGTCCCTAAGTAGCGTGGAAGTGTCGTTGGAGCGATCAACCCGCTAGTTTTCATTATCGCAAACCCTAGCCTCTTGTGCAGTTGAAGATGAAAGGTAAGAATTGATTATGTTTTATGTGTTATAGAGGTTGTATGTATGTTGTAGTATGATAAAATGAAGGATATTCATGAAAAATAGTATGTTGGAAGTGAGTTGGGTGCATGGTGTTCTAGCCGTGCAAATGGGTGTGTGTTGTGTGGTGTTGAAGCTATGAATTAAAGCTTAGTTAGTATGTTATGATCATTGTAGGGTGAAGAATGAATGAGAATCATCCATATGTATATATGTTGTGTGTTGGACGAAAATGATCATGGAATATGACAAAGAACGCATTAATGTCGCTTAGTGTTTTAGTCGTCGTCACTATGAATTCTATGTTGGAAATGAATGCTTAATGACTCAAATTGATGTTGTAATTGTTGCGGACTGATTTGGAGGTTATTGTACCTTTAATGTAATTTGCATATTGATGAGAATGATATTGTTAGAATGTGAATTGTTGGTGCAAATCATGAATTGAAAATGAGGAATATGTTATAGTGGTTTTCTCGGGTTTGGGGTACATTTCGGGTAGAGTGGAGCAATTTTTGGATTGTTGGAAATGTTGTATGAATTGCTTAGAATGTCTTTAAATGTTGTTGATATGGGTTTGGATGAGTATGTGAAGGTATAAGCGTTAATGTTGGCTTGAACGTAAGCCATTGAATCAAATATATTGAATGTTGTTGAATGATGTGAAAGAGAGCTATTAATGTTATATTGTCTTCCGGATTGGTTTTTGATGTTGCTAGGTTGGTTGTTGTTGTTGTTGTTGATTGATTTGGCCGAGTTAAATTCTCGGGGTGGCCTATTTACAAGGGAAATGCTGCCCAAATTTCTGTAGAATTAAGGGCTAAATTGGAATTAAATGCCCAAATATCTCTAGCTAATGTTTGGCATATTATGAATTATTTGTAGACCTTGGGCAGCCCGAGACGTAGGTTGTATTTAGCTTGAGTTTGGATTATATTGGATAGCGTTTGAGGTATGTAAAGTAACCTTCTTTCTTTGGCATGCCTTAGTTAAAAATAGGCTATGACACGAACTTCGAGAAAACTCTACTCTCGCAATCCGAGCATGTCTATGATACGCATTTGTTTCTTGATATTCATATGTTGATGTTATGAAATATTGATCCTATGTTCTTGGAATTCTTGATTTGTAAAGGTTGCGTGAAAGTTTGGTTTTTAAAGAGTTTATTCTTTAACGATTCAAAAACTACGAACGCCCATAACTTTCACAGAAAAGCTCGGATTGCCTTGACATTTTCGTGGAAGGTTGTATGATGTTAGACGAGTATGTTTTCCATAAGCGGGCCCAGCTCGGGTCTACACTCGTCCGTGGGTCCCGCAACGTTCCTTTATGTGATTTCGACAACTTTTGAAAGGAAATGTTGTAGTTATTATTCCGATTTCAATTATGACTATTTTACTTATCTTTTGGATTTATGACAATGATTTTATGCATATGATTCCTCATGACTCCGCTCGTGCATTACGTTATATCTTTCGGCCGAGACCGGGCCGGTTTGTTGTCGTGCGCGTTTTGTTATACTCGGTGTTATGCTGTGTTTATGGTTCACCGAGTTCCTCGCTCGAGGGCCGGGTTCTGCTATATTTGGTGTTATGTTGTGTATGATATGTGTTGTGTATGATATGTGACGGGATACGGAGATTTGAAACTTTCTGGCGTTATGCTGTGTTATGGCGCCATCGACAGGCGGGCGACCATATTTCCTGTGCCCTATGCATGACTTATATTTTGAAGTAACATTTTGGTATTTTGAAAATGCATTTACTTTATGTACCTCTATTTCGATTACGACTCAGATTTGTATACTACATTTTCTGCTTTGCATACTCAGTACATATTTCGTGCGACCCCGCTCTTCGGGGGGTGCGTTTCATGCCGCATGAGTACGGACGCACGGTTGGTGATCCCTTTGTTTAGGACACCCTCTTCTGCTGTTGGAGTGCTCCCCTTATTCCGGAGCCACATTTTGGTATATATTCGTCCGTTGCATTTGTATACATTTGTTCAAGGGTACGGCGGGGCCTTGTCCCGTCATATGATTCTGTTTGTCTATTTAGAGGTCTGTGGACATGTATGTGGGTTACGCCTATACGTACGATTGTGTTTGTATATTATTTGTTACGGGCGATCCCATTCGCCGTGGCAGCCTCGTCGGCTTGCATTTGTATATGTTTTGGGCCGATGCGCCATTTGATAGCCTTGCCGGCTTTTGATATATATTCGGCTATGTTTGAGATGCGTTTGCGACAGTTTGATATATTTTGAGACAGCGTCTGATATTTATGATGTATACCATCTGTTTGCGATTCGAAATTGTGATTGTGTTTGTGTGCCCAATTCGGGCACTAGTCACGGCCTACGGGGTTGGGTCGTGACAAGAAGAGTTGAGTTAAAGATAAAGAAATGACATGAAATAATGTGCCTAAAGTGTTACAAGTTGGGTTAAGGGAATTATAGAATGAGTTAAGTGAGACGATCAGAACAAGCTGGTTACTGATGATAGTGAACTTATATGTCAAATTAAAAATGTGTCAGAATTATACCAGTTGATGATAGTTAAAGCACAGAGCGGCTATGTAAAGTTATTATATGAGGGGACTTCATCGCTACTTGATAACTAACTCTAAGGATAGAGATTAAGAGCTAAAGAGCGGAGAGCGACAGTTAAAGTCTTTCAAAGAAGTCAAGAAGTAATGTATGAGGCTAAAGATTCCAGAAAATGGACTTCATTACAAGCTTACCTCGCACTCCACGGAAGTATGACTCTATATGGGTTATTGTGGATAGGCTGACAAAATCAGCCCATTTTCTCTCAGTCAGGACTACTTATTCAGCTAAGGACTATGCAAGGTTATACATCAAGGAGATAGTGAGACTTCACAAGGTTCCCACATTTATTATATCGGACAAAGGAGCCCAGTTTACAACTAACCTCTGGAGATCATTCCAGAAGGGATTGGGGTCACAAGTAAATCTTAGCACAGTATTTCACCCTCAGACTGACGGACAGGCCGAGCGTACTATTGAGACACTAGAAGATATGTTACGGGCCTGTGTTATTGATTTCAGAGGCAACCGGGATGATCAGATGCCACTTATTGAGTTTGCTTATAACAATAGCTACGATTCTAGTACCCAGGTAGTACCGTATGAAGCCTGGTATGGCCGGAAGTGCAGGTTACCTATTGGCTGGTTTGATATTGGGGAGACTAAGTTAATCGGCCCAGATATGATTCCGCATGCTATTGATAAGGTGAAACTTATTTGGGAAAGGTCACTAGCAGCTTAGAGTCGACAGAAGTCATGTGCAGATAATAATCGACGACACTTAGAGTTCTAGAGTGGCGATTGGGCATTCTTGAAGGTGTCACCTATGAGGGGCGTGATGAGATTCGGCAAGAAAAGGAACCTTATCAGATTGTTCGTAGGGTGGGCAAGGTTGCCTATGAATTAGACCTACCCCCTAATTTGGAAGCAGTGCACCCAGTCTTCCACGTATCTATGCTTCGCAAATGTATCAGTGTTCCTTCTAGAGCATTCCCCGTGGATGATGTCCAGGTAACGGAGAAGCTATCGTATGAGGAAAACCCCGTAGCTATATTGGATCGTCAAGTAAGAAAGTTACGTACAAAAGACGTAGTTTCCGTTAAAGCGTGGTAGCGGAATAATGACAGGGAGGAGATGACTTGGGAAGCCAAGGAAGAGATGAAGAATAAGTATCCCTACTTGTTCCCTATGCCTGCAGGTAATTTAAATTCCTTGCTTGACTATATTGATTGGTAGATAAGACTACATGCTATAGCAATGAACCCCCAAATTTGTATAAGACCTTATGGGACTGGTTTAACATTCGAGGACGAATGTTCTAAAGGGGGGAAGGATGTTATATCCCGTATTTTTATACGACGGATTATTCGCGAGTTAATCGGCATAAGTCCAAGGACAAGATTATTTACGGATATGAGACAAGGACTTTTAATCCCCGATTTTTGTTAGTACACAAGTTGCTTATAAATTTTAATTGGTATGGAAATACTAATGGAGATTTGGGATTAATTAACCATGATTAAATTATTAAGTGGGGATTAGTGATTAATTATAATTAATTAGCCTAATTAGACCACAAAGTGGGCCCCACAACACATGGCCGAATGGGATTGGTTCATTAAGGATAATGGGACACATGTTAAGGTTGGACATGTGTCACCTTCATGTGTGGCATATAAAAAGGAAATTGATGACAAGGAAAGTTTTATTTCATCTTCACCAAACTTAGAGAATTAGAAAGGGAGAGAGAGGCTCTCGGCCATGGCTGGCCGAGAGTAAAGCTTGAGAATTGTTGATCAAATTTAATTTTTTTCCAAGCAATTCAACTCTTTAGAAGATGTGTAGTAATGTGGAATTGATTCTAGGGCAACAAGAACAAGTATAAATTCAAGGCACAAGTTGGAGCCAAGTTGAAAAGCCAAGTATTAAAGGTAAGGTTTAATCTCCTTTTGCATGTGTTGTGGATGGTTTGAACGTGTTGTAGTATGTATAAATGAATAGAAATCATGGAATTATGTATGTAGATGTTGAGGCCGTGCAGGGACTGTTTGTGTAGGGAAATGGTGAATTGATTTACTTGATATTTTGGTTGTTGTTGTTATGGATTTTATGGTGAGCATGAAGGTTTAATGATTCAAGTTGGAGTTGAAATTGTTTGTGGGCTGTTGTAGAAGCTAATATGATGTTAATATAGTTTCTTTCACTTATGTAAATGATGTTGTTAACGTGTGGTTGTTGGTGTAGTTTATGAAATTGGAAGGAAAGAATGTGTTGTTGTCACGACCCAACTAGGGCCGCGACGGGTACCCAATACTTGTACTGAGCACCCCTTACCTCATATCGTACTCCATTACTAAGTGGGCCATTTAAATTCTTGTTATTGCCGTTTCATTAATTACTACTATCATAGCGGCATCATAGTAAAATTACATAAGCTTTGCTAACTTAATATACATCAGAGGGGATCGTCGTAACTACAAAATATCCGACCATACATGATTTCTACGAGCCTCTAAACAACATACATATGATAACCGAGAGGGCCAAGTTATCTTGTGCCCGAATATGTACACAAAAGCGTACCAACAAGTGTGGCTCGAGCAACCGGAGCACTTCAATGGACCACTGGAGAGCTCCTAAGAGTCAAGTCCTTCATTCTGCTTACCTGCGCGGCATGGACGCAGCGTCCGTAAGAAAGGACGTCAGTACGATAATGTACCGAGTATGTAAGGCATAAATCATAACATGATAGCAAAAGCGGAACAAGAACAGTAATATAATGAAACAATACCAGAGATGTAAATAAAAACATGGCTGTAGCTGTCTGCCCCTGAGGGCGGAATCACGCATGCTTACCTTTAACTTTACATACATACATACATAATCTGTCTACATTACATAAGGCATCATAGCCTGACTGAGTCACATAACATCATTAGCCCGCGTCCGGGCCTCCCGCGTCCGGGGTAATTATCTCGTGCCGCCCACTAGTGGTGGTCATGCCCGGCCCTCTAGGACCGGTATATATACATCGGTGACATGCCCGCCATCTAGCGGGTATAATCACATGCCGCCGCCATCGGTGCGCGGTATAGGCGCGGTATAACTGCCATAACTTAAGCATGCATAAGAGCCCAACCAAAAGCTATAACTTTATCGGAGTGACATAAGGTCGGGATCCTCCGATTGTATTATGGAATAATCGCAATCATCATGTCTCGCCTTGAAGGAACTAATATCATAAGGCGAGACTATCAAGGAAAAATAGCATTAAGAGGAAACATGGAATAAGATCATGAGCCTTATAAAACATTTATTCAAAAATAGCTTAACATTTCATATCGTCATATTCGTAGTAAGAACATATCCTTGACATATTCGTCATATACTTTTTCTCATCTCTAGCATCATCATTATCATCATAGAACCGTAATCGTCGCTTAGGTCATTAAGACTTTCAATATTGTAAACTTGGTTTTTTTTTGGAGAAAAATGAATACTTTGGAAAACATTCGTAAACTTTTGGGAAGGAAGATCATGCCTTGGATTCAAGGGTTGGTTAAAACAACTATTATTAGTAGCCGGAGTGATGTCCAAAGGTTTCCTCAAATTATAGTACGGAAATAAACCAAGTGGAGCCATATGAGGAAATTAGGGAATAGTGGGCCCACCTCGAGTCAAATGAGGCGGCGTACACAATTTACGTATAATACGTTCCACGACTTGACTTGAGAGAGCTTTAGGGTAAACGGATCCTATTCGTACAAGTTCTAGGTGTCTAGACAATTCTTTCAACATTTTATAAGCATTTAATTCAATTCTACTGAATGAATAGTAGCCAACTTCAATCTCGGATTTCTAGGATTAGAGTAGTCCCCGAGACACGTTTTCAAGCCTATTACATCTAAGACATGCCGAAGAAGGAAAGTAAAGCCTTACATACCTTTTTCGCTTCTTTCACGACTCCAAACTCGAGCCCCAAATTCACCAAAACCTACAATTTGGTCACATTTACCAAACCTTCATTAGAGCATTCAGGAGTAGAATCTCAAGATAACACTTGTCTACCGAAATTTCGGCAAAGACTTCCCCTATAAATACACCATCCCACCAAGTTCAACTTGGCCCATTTCAATCATCAACAATCCGGAATTCAACCCGGCCAAACTATCAACAACAATGCCAACATTCATATTAACAATCTCAATAATCAACTCAAAGTACATTCCAACAATTTAGTCGACATACTACTTCCTTCAAGGTATTTTAACTCAATAGGAACAATAACAACTTAACAATTTGCACTTTAACAACATCACACTATCAACATATTCCTCCATGCATGCAAGAACACTATATTCAAGTTACATAATCTCTACATCAAGTCTCCAACTACAACAATTTCTCTAATATCCTTAAGCTTCTATTAGCAACATAAAACTTACACAATAACGATTAAAACATTGAATAAAATCAATTCATTCCCTTCCATATTGCACCACAACCACACGGCCATACCACCACACACATGCACGGTCACTCACACACACACAACACACGGCCAACATCATGCCTACACAACTACAACCTCTCCAAAATCATTCAACTTCCATTATCAACATAGTATTGACAACAATAACAACCATACACTAAATAACATAATTAACACATGACTTCTACACACATAGGTATACACGACCACACCTCAATATTCTTGTTCTTAATGAATTTCATTCATTTTCATACACTACAACATCCACAACCATCCATAACATATAAAGAAGGATGAATTCTTACCTTGTTCCTTTATTCCTTCACTTAGCTAGAATTCACAACTTGTATGGATATGTGTTTTTCTTGCTTCAACAACCACTCTACTTTGTTTAGGACCCTTCAATATGGTGTTTGGATGGAAGAGAATAATTTCCTTAATGAAAAATCTCCAAAGTCCTTTTGCTCATGCTATGGCCGAATGGCCTAGTGTTTTTCTCTCTCTTTCTCTTGTTGTTCCTCTCTTGAAATTTCTAGAGAAATTTGGTGAATTAAGATGACTTGGTCATCTTTTAAAGTGGATGAATTAATCCCACATGGGCTAGGCCCATGTCCATGGCCGGTTGGGCCTTCTCTTGTTTAAAAAAAATTCCAAGCCCAAATATTTTTCTTCCATAAAAAAATTGTAATCCATAAAACTATTTTCCAAATTCCAATTTTACCCTTCGACTTCCTTTCTATTTCTACGAGGCGTATCGCGAATTTCCCTTTATGCCCTTAACCTTCCTTAATAATTCCGCTTCTAAATTCTTCATAAGCCATTCACATGCTTAAAAAAATGAAAATGTGGCCTTGCTTGTCGTCCTCCCGCGATTGTCTCGAATTATCCGATTGCACGAAAATGCGGGATATAACATCCTCCCCCCCTTTAGGACATTCGTCCTCGAATGTTCGATTGGTCTCGTGATGTATTATGATACTTCGGGGAGGTACCCTTTGCGCTTTCTTATAGTTGTCTTAGACGTCGCTTAGCATGTCCACGCGATCTTCTATATATATATATATTGATCTCCTATATATATCGCAACACTATCTCGGGAATCCTACCATTACGAATGATGGGCTACCACCATGTATGTGCTACTATTTTACTTACAAACACTCCCAAACGCTAAACGTACTTCCTTTAGTCTCGAAAGCTCGTCATGCTTTCTTCCTTTTGCAAGTCTAGTCCATCTCGCCTACGCGACTCCTAAAGGGTTTCTAATCACTTGCCCCACATACTCTAATTTTTCTTAGGTTAGCCCGATTTCACATTTATCTTTCATTCCTACATTTGCGGCATTTTCAACATATTTCCCAGGGGGTCACCCATCCTGAGAGTGCTCTCACCCTAGCACGCTTAACTTCGAAACTTCAATGCACTTTAATGTCTTAATGCTAATATTTTCGCCTCCACTCCCCCGGATCCCTTTGTCACGTAACCTGGGGCGAGTTAGGGTCTTGACGATTTTTGAAACGCTCTCATAATGCATCTTTCCCGTTTTAATTACTATTTTAGCCTTCGTAACCCCTAATATTCACCTTGTACCTATGTGGTCGGCTGCTTTTCGTCTTGGATCTCTAATTTCCCAATACGTTCAATAACCCAGGGGACGGTACGTGATAAAGTAGAATCTAGATCCCTTAACACGCATATATCATAGAAGAATGCGAAAAGTGTACCTGCGGCCGCGTTCGCGGTAGGTTCAGGAGTCTGTCGTCCGACCAATGCATATACACGGTGTCCTCCTCTATCTCGGCCACGGCCTGTTGGGGCCTGGGAAGTCTGTCCAGGAGGGTGCACAGATGAAAAAGAACCCGCCATTGATCCTGCGGGCTGGCCCCTACCGCTACCAGCCGTAAACGGACATTCACGCATCAGGTGCCCAATTTGTCCGCAAACATAACAGGCATTTGTGCCTTGACGACACAGACCAGAATGTAACTTTTTACACTGGGGACATCGTGGAACTGGTCGTCTCTCCTGTCTGGATGCTCCTTCAAACCGAGAACCTAAAATCCCCGGGTTCTGGTCTTGTCTCGAATAACTAGGGCGGTCAAATCCCTCATCTGCAAATCGGGGAGGTGCGCTGGCCACCGATTGGCCCGAATACCTAGAACCGCGCGCCCCGCCCTCCCCATACTCACTTCGGCCCCGAAAGACCCGCCCCTTTTTCTAGAACTCTATCCGAATAATGCTCCCTTTTCCCTAACCGATGTCGCTCCTCCGGTTTTGGGCATGGGCTTGGATACGGCAATGGTCATCCCATCCCGGGAGTGAAGCCGTCAAACACTCCTTGATTAAGTGTGGCCCCAACCCACTCACGAATCGGTGTACATGATCTCCCATATCGCCTATCATGGCTGGGGCATACACGGCTAACGAGTTGAAGCGGAGACTATACTCCCGACGCTCATATTTCCCCGTTTAAGGTTCGAAACATATCGGCTCGAGCTCGTCGAACCTCCGGTAAGAAATGTCGCGAAACGCCTCCGTGAACTCGCCAAACCGGGGGGAGGGGCATTTGCTCCCCTCGAAAATATCCAACTATTATACCACAAAGCGCTACATCCCGTAACCCGTACGATGCCAATTCCACCGACTCGTATCCGAAGCGTGTATTATTCTCGGTGTCCTTAACATCTCATCTATGAAATTCTCGCGGGTCTTCCTCCGGTTTCGAGCCATAGAACTCCGGGAGGTTTCAAAGAAATAAAGTCGCGGGCCCTCGCACTCACCGCTCCGTCTCCCGGTCCGTATCTTGCCGCCGGGCCGTGCGTGCGGCAACTATCCGGGTCAAGAATCGGATGGCCTCCCGCCATCCGCCGGCCCGAGCCGCCGGGCGGTGGAACTGGAACTCCTCCCTGCTCTGCTGACACGGGGGGAGCATGAAAAGCCTGAGAAGGAGCCTCATTATGGGACTCGCCTTCTTCTAGTTCCACTGGTGGCTCCCGTTCAATTCTTTTCCCGGCCACCGTCTTGCCCTTCTGGGCCGCTGTAGCTTTCCTCTTCACTGGCATTACTGAAACCATAGCAAAGATTTAGAAAAGAATATGGGAACCTGGTAACATAGCTCTACCGCACGATCTAGAATACAAAGAAGGTCATATTTCCTAAATGCCCTGCAGCCCCCTGCCTATAAATGTGGCGCGCTACACACCCATAGACAGGACTTTACTGGACACGGCTCGTAGACAAACCCCTAGGACCGCCTGCTCTGATACCACTTCTGTCACGACCCAACTAGGGCCGCGACGGGTACCCAATACTTGTACCGAGCACCCCTTACCTCATATCGTACTCTTATTACTAAGTGGGCCATTTAAATTCTTATTATTGCCATTTCATTAATTACTACTATCATAGCGGCATCATAGTAAAATTACATAAGCTTTGCTAACTTAATATACATCAGAGGGGATCGTCCGTAACTACAAAATATCCGACCATACATGATTGTCTACGAGCCTCTAAACAACATACATATGATAACCGAGAGAGGGCCAAGTTATACTGCGCCCGAATATGTACACAAAAGCAAAGACTAACAAGTTGTGGCTCGGAGCAATCCGGAGCACTTCAATGAACCGCCGGAGAGCTCCTAAGAATCAAGTCCTTCATTCCGCTTTACCGCGCGGCATGAACGCAGCGTCCGAAAAGGACGTCAGTACGATAATGTACCGAGTATGTAAGGCATAAATCATAACACGATAGCAAAAGCGGAACAAGAACAGTAATATAATGAAACAATACCGGAGATGTAAATAAAAACATGACTGTAGCTGTCTGCCCCTGAGGGCGGATTCATGCATGCTTACCTTTATCTTTACATACATACATACATAATCTGTCTGCGTCACATAAGGCACCATAGCCTGTCTGAGTCACATAACATCATTAGCCCGCGTCCGGGGTAATTATCTCGTGCCGCCCACTAGTGGTGGTCGTGCCCGGCCCTCTAGGACCGGTATATACATCGCGGCGCGTAAGCGGTGGCCGCCATCTAGGCGCGGTGATAATGCGACCATCTGACATGCCCGGCCATATAGGCATGGTGTAATCGCCATAACTTAAGCATGCATAAGAGCCCAACCAAAAGCTATAACTTTATCGGAGTGACATAAGGTCGGGATCCTCCGATTGTATTATGGAGTAATCACAATCGTCATGTCTCGCCTTGAAGGAACTAATATCATAAGGCGCGACTATTAAGGAAAGATGACATTAAGAGGAAACATGGAATAAGATCATGAGCCTTATAAAACATTTATTCAAAAATAGCTTAACATTTCGCGTCGTCTTATTCGTAGTAAGAACATATCCTTGACATATTCGTCATATACTTTTTCTCATCTCTAGCATCATTATTATCATCATAGAACCGTAACCGTCGCTTAGATCATTAAGTCTTTCAATACTGTAAACTTGGTTTTGGGAGAAAAATGAATACTTTGGAAAACATTTGTAAACTTTTGGGAAGGAAGATCATGCCTTGGATTCAAGGGGTTGGTTAAAACAACTATTATTAGTAGCCGGAGTAATGTCCAAAAGTTTCCTCAAATTATTGTACGGAAATAAACCAAGTGGAGCCATATGAGGAAATTAGGGAATTGTGGGCCCACCTCGAGTCAAATGAGGCGGCATACACAATTTACGTATAATACGTTCCACGACATAGCTTAAGAGAGTTTTAGGGTAAACGGATCCTATTCGTACAAGTTCTAGGTGTCTAGACAATTCTTTCAACATTTTATAAGCATTTAGTTCAATTCTACCGAATGAATAGTAGCCAACTTCAATCTCGGATTTCTAGGATTAGAGTAGTCCCCGAGACACGTTTTCAAGCCTATTACATCTAAGACATGCCAAAGAAGGAAAGTAAAGCCTTACATACCTTTTTCGCTTCTTTCACGACTCCAAACTCGAGCCCCAAATTCACCAAAACCTACAATTTGGTCACATTTACCAAACCTTCATTAGAGCATTCAGGAGTAGAATCTCAAGATAACACTTGTCTACCGAAATTTCGGCAGCACTTCCCCTATAAATACACCATCCCACCAAGTTCAACTTGGCCCATTTCAATCATCAACAATCCCGGGAATTCAACCCGGCCAAACTATCAATAATAATGCCAACATTCACATTAACAATCTCAATAATCAACTCAAAGTACATTCCAACAGTTTAGTCGACATACTACTTCCTTCAAGGTACTTTAACCCCAATAGGAACAATAACAACTTAACAATTAGCACCTTAACAACATCACACTATCAACATATTCCTTCATGCATGCAAGAACACTATATTCAAGTTACATAATCTCTACATCAAGTCTCCAACTACAACAATTTCTCTAATATCCTTAAGCTTCTATTAGCAACATAAAACTTACACAATAACGATTAAAACATTGAATAAAATCAATTCATTCCCTTCCATATTGCACCACAACCACACGGCCATACCACCACACACATGCACGGTCACTCACACACACACAACACACGGCCAACATCATGCCTACACAACTACAACCTCTCCAAAATCATTCAACTTCCATTATCAACATAGTATTGACAACAATAACAACCATACACTAAATAACATAATTAACACATGACTTCTACACACACATAGGCACACGGCCACACCTCAATATTCTTGTTCTTAATGAATTTCATTCATTTTCATACACTACAACATCACAACCATCCATAACATATAAAGAAGGATGAATTCTTACCTTGTTCCTTTATTCTTCAATTAGCTAGAATTCCAACTTGTATGGATATGTGTTTTTCTTGCTCCAACAACCACTCCACTTTGTTTAGGACCCTTCAATATGGTGTTTGGATGGAAGAGAATAATTTCCTTAATGAAAAATCTCCAAAGTCCTTTTGCTCTTGCTATGGCCGAATGGCCTAGTGATTTTTCTCTCCTCTTTCTCTTGTTGTTCCTCTCTTGAAATTTCTAGAGAAATTTGGTGAATTAAGATGACTTGGTCATCTTTTAAAGTGGATGAATTAATCCCACATGGGCTAGGCCCATGTCCATGGCCGGTTGGGCCTTCTCTTGTTTTAAAAAAAAAAAATTCCAAGCCCAAATATTTTTCTTTCATGACAAATTATAATTCATAAAACTATTTTCCAAATTCCAAATTTACCCTTCGACTTCCTTTCTATTTCTACGAGGCGTATTGCGAATTTCCCTTTATGCCCTTAACCTTCCTTAATAATTCCGCTTCTAAATTCTTCATAAGCCATTGACATGCTTAACTAAATGAAAATGTGGCCTTGCTTGTCGTCCTCCCGCGATTGTCTCGAATTATCCGATTGCACAAAAATGCGGGATATAACAGTTGTTGTTGTTCTTGTTGAACTTGGAAGATTATATGTCGTATTGTATGTTGGTTAGGCTGTTTTGGAATGTTGTATGGGCTGTTTGGAGTGTCCTCGAGTCATCTTTGAATAGTCTCGGGTTGATACTTGAATGCATGATTAATGATGTTGGCTTGGTTGTATGTAGTTGGTTTGAATATAAGCGAAACGTCGTCTAATTGTCTAGAAAGGAGTTACTAACATTAGAATGCGTTTTGAACCTCTACGTAGTTTAATCGTAGCTCTCGACGTCTTAATATAGGTTGAGATACTATTGGGCAGCGTATATGTGTTGTGTTGCGAGTTAACGCTAAAGGTATGTAAAGCTTACCCTTTCTTTCTTTTGGCATGTCCCAGATGTAAGTATGATATGATATGAGCTTTGGGGAAATTCTATTCGCAAGTTCCGAGCATGATTTATGATTCTTATTCACTTCTTGATGCTAGAACCCTTGGGATGATCGAACTATTACCCTCGAGTCTCTTATATGATTGAATAGTAAATGATGCATAAAAGTTCCTATTTCTAAAGGATTCTCTAATGAATAATGTCCATAACTTTTATAAGCTGACTCGGATTAACTTAATACATGTCTATGATCTCTGAGGCATTATTGATATAGTTCGTAATGATATTGAAGGAGTACTGAGTATGACTATTATCCTGATACTCGAGCGTTGATTAGTTTACTTATCTATTGAGTCTCAAAAGATGATTTATATGTATATGGTTACTCACTACTCTGCTCGTGCATACTGTCATTACATCTTTCAACGAGTCCGGGTCAGACATGTTCTCGTGCCACTGACTCGCATTATTCACCGAGTCCCTCACTAGAGGGCCGGGACACGTTAGATGTATATGTATATGATGATATGATGACATGATGATATGATGATACGGGAATGGTGTCCAAGATGGCATATGATGACTTTATTCACCGAGTCCCTCACTAGAGGGCCGGGACACGTTATATGTACATGTATATGATGATTTTATTTACCGAGTTCCTCATTAGAGGGCCGGGACACGTTATATATGCATATGTACAGGATGATTATCTAATTATGTCACCGAGTCCCATGATGGACCCGGTACGGTATATGATAATGATATGCATAACTTGTTTTACAAGGCATTGAGTACGATGTTTTCTTGATTTTCATACTTGTATCCGAAATCTCTACTTCGGTTATGATGTTCCTTAATGTATTTC
Source organism: Lycium ferocissimum (assembly GCF_029784015.1). Lineage (NCBI taxonomy): Eukaryota > Viridiplantae > Streptophyta > Magnoliopsida > Solanales > Solanaceae > Lycium > Lycium ferocissimum. The sequence goes on from NW_026727679.1 coordinate 25,237, forward strand.
ATGCTTTATATACTCAAGACATATTTCGTGCGGCCCCCTTTCTTTCAAATTTGCGTTTCATGCCCGCGAGGTACGGATGCTCGATTTGATGATCCTTCGCTTAGGACTTTCACTCGGTTTCTTGGAGTGCTCCGTTGTTCGGGAGCCTAGACTTTTGGCACGGATATCTGTCGATATATGTATATGTTTACTCGGGGGTACAGCGGGGCCACATTCCGTCATATATTCTCGTTGTTACTCTTAGAGGTACGTAGACATATGTGTGGGTACGTATATAGTTCTTTGTTTAGTTGTGTATATATGACTTATGTTCGGGACGTTCCCATTCGTAGTGGCGGCCTTGTCGGCTTGCGTATGTATATATATATTTTGGGATCGTATGTAGTGGCAGCCTTGTCGGCTTGCGTATATATATAATTGGGACGTTCCCACATGTTATGATAGCCTTGCCGGCTTATGTACGATGTTATCTGTTGGAAGTTGTAACTCCTCGGGAGACAGGTTACTGTGCTATGTATATATATATGCGACGCTTTTTGAGACGACGTCCTGCCTTTATAAATCTAAGTTCTTTATTATGCTAGTTGTGGGTGATTATAGTTAACGGGTGTATACGAGTGTCCAGCTCGGGCACTAGTCACGGCCTACGGGGTCAGGTCGTGACATAAATGTTGATTAAGGGACGGGTTTTCCTACCATGTGGGAAAGGATAGGTGCCCGCACGTTCGCCGATTTGGGACGTGACATACTTAATTGACTTGATTGTTTCGGTGAAACGGGTTTATGATAGCCATACTTGATGATTCTCTATGATATTGATTGATTGTTGACGTGCCGTAGAATTATGGTACATTTGATGCCTTTTGACGATGAGATTTACTCGTTTTTAAGTAAGTTTGTGTCGTTTTAATGTATTTTGTCATTTTTCAGGTGTTTGATGACCAAAAGAAAAAAAAACAAGGAAATTGTATCAAAAGTCCAAAAAATGAAGAAGTTTTACGGACCGTACATATTATGTACGGGGCTATATGTTCCAACCGTATCTGGGGTGCAAGAAACCGAATAGGAAGATTTTGGGTTGCTTCATAAGGCCGATTTTACGGACCGTAGAATATTTCTACGGGCCGTACTTTTGCATCGTAATTCGATGACCAAATCATTGATGCAACTGGAGGAATAAAGTATAGAGGAAAGGACAGACCTTACTTCTATTGGACGGTCCGTACATTTGGGCGATAAAGAAGACCTAGTTTTGAAGACTTGTGACCGTATAAAGGTTACGGACCGTACTTATGTTTTACGGTTCGTACTTGGTTCCGCCGGGGGAATTTTTGTCTCAGTTAATTACTAGTTTTTGGACCTTTATAAATAGTTTGTGTAGGGTTTTGTGGGTCATCTATGTTCAGACTTTGGTTCTTTATTCCATAGCATTGAATACTCCAAGTAGGTGAAGCTTTTGAGGAGAATTGACTATCATTTTCTATTCTTTATTCATAGTAAGCTTTTAAAGTCTTCTGTATTGCTTTGTCTTGTAGTAAACATTATGAGTAGCTAAATTTAATACTAAGGTTGTGAACCCAATGATGGGTGTTATGTGAATGCGTGTTTACTATTGAATATATGCATAATGGGCTGTTTGTTTCTATTTATTTCTCATGCTTTAAAGTTGGTTGGTGGTTGCAAACATTGACCTACGCCATAAACTATGGCTTTACTTGGAACGGTGAGTTAGGGTTCGGTAGAAATAGATAGCAAGAACTCGAGGCGTTAACCCTCATTTAATAAACTCACTTAGGGATAAGAGGAGTTTACTTGGCATAAATTAGTTGTTATTCATATCAACTCTTTTGTATTTGGGAAAATCATAAAGAGGAAATACTTTCTAACTATTGGGAAATATGAGAAAGTAGTTTAGAGATTAAGTGCAAACAATACAACAATCCATTAGAAGTATATCATATTAACACCTATAGCATTAAATTTTTCTAACAGGAACACAACCTTGGTTTCTTAATCCAATTAATTATATTCAAATCAAAATAGCTAGTAGAATCATAAACTCTCTTTACGAACTTACCGGAATATGAACTAAGATGAAAGTTAAGTAACACACTTCAATAGTTACCGTTTCACACTTTATTCCCTGTGGGATTTGACCCCAACCTGGTTGGGTTACTATATTTGACAACGTCCGCTTAACGCCATTTGTTACGTGTAATTTGAGCCTATCAATTGTGCATGCATCATTCCAATTCTGGCCTAAATAATGAAAAAGAACTATTTTTAGCATTCATTTGGTACTGTGTAGTTATCAATTGTATGCATATTCATTTTCATACTTTATGTAGTATCATGGGCATATTTATTTGATGAATCATATGGGATGGTCTGAGGTGGCCCACTTGGATATGGTCCGAAGTGGCCCGATTGGATATGGTACTGGATAGAGTGATGCCCCATGTGATCTAGAAGATCTAGAAGATCTCGAATTTCGGGTGAGTACATGGATCTTATGAGTCCCCTATGGGTCACGTGAAACCTACTGCATTAGTGTTCGTCAGTTCCAACTAACACGCAAGCATACATGGTCGACAAGTAATAAAGTTGAAAGTAGAGTATCGTTCCCGATGAGGATTTAATTGTCACTTTCTAACTAGATTAAATAGTAAGAAATCGATGGTTTGTAGATTGAAAATAGAAAGTAAAGAAGACAAGTATTTTGATTGAGAATTCAGAGAAGAAAGATATCATAGAATTATGAGGAAATTTATCAAATCATGTTGCGTATGCACTTGAGTTAGTCCATTGAAAATATGGTTTAGTAATCCTAGGGTTGACATTACATCACAAAGGGACGATCATAAGATGATGCCTACCCAAATTACTGAACATTATGGACCCATGAACGTATCTAATACTCCCTCCGTCCCAATTTATATGAGGGTTGACCTCTCACACTCACAAAGAATTTCACATGTATCCACAAAGAACCATATGCTTTTCCATTATGTACATCTCTATTAATTAAGTATGCTCGAATAGAAACAAATAGGACTTGTAGTGGGGTGTAATGTAGGCTAAGGGACTAGTAGGACAACTATATAATAGTGGCTACACTCCCTAAGCACGTTACACTTCATAGACTCTTCAAACCTCATTACTTCTTCTCTTTATCTTTTTGGCCCTTTTTTCATTCACTATTTCACAAGTATTCCTACTATCAAGAACGTTTTAACAATTTTTCATTCTTTTCTTTTTCACTCAATTTTTCATGTCACATTCTTTCTAAGAGGACCTCTTCAATAACAAGTAACTAATCATTGGTCACCATTCTTCTACACTTGACCATCCCTTCTTTTGATATAATATTTTATCATATCGTCTAAGCTACAGTGCTCAAGGAAGCAAGGTACAAAAACTAGGGACTCATTAAAAGTGTCAAAGCAAAATTATGGCTATCAAACAAAAGGGTCAGAGACAAGATGCCATGTGCTCACGTGGTGGTTTATATGTCGGTTTACTAGTGCTCTCCCATATATATTGATTTACTCATGTTGTTATATTCATGTCAAATTATGCTCATGTTCATGTTAAGTTTCAGTTCAGTATTTCCATTATGACTCATGCTATTGATTTGGGCTGCCCATTTCCCCTGGGCACCCATTACTATTTTTCATTTAGTTGTTTTTCATACTAGTACTATTCTACATTACTCATGTACGTTTCCTGGGGCCTACATTTCACCATGCAGGTACATATATACAAGGCAACATGACTTCTCGCTAGGATTCACTTCATATCAGCTATTGGTGAGCCCCACTTCCTTCAAGTGTTATCGTTTATTTCATGTCATGTCATGTTAGACAATTAAGGTATGCCCGCGGACTTATCCCACTAAAAAGTTAGTATTCATGTTCGTGTCAGAGGTTTCCTATACTACCATGTCATGTCAGATGTTTAGTTATTATTTAACCATGGTGGCTACACACGTTTATGTTTGAAACTGCCTTTAGTATTTTCATTATAAGACTTAATCAGATTTTCCTCATTTAAACTATTCATGGTTTTTACCTTCAGTATCTAAAACATGTTTATGATCTATATTCTGCACATGTGTATGTTTCACGTTATGTCAAGTAATGCATGTGGTTCGCTCGATCAAGTTAAGACACAGGGTGCCAGTCTGCCCAAGCTCAGATTCGGGGCATGTCATAAATATCACGTTGACTACGTTTGAGTGTAGGGGGTTTCTCCTGTTCGAAATCATTGTTATTCCTGTAGTAATTTTGATTGGCTCGATCACTAAAGAACTCTCTTGGGTTCCCCATCCACAACAGCTAGACACTTTGTCACGCAAATTATTACAATCCGCGGGCAAGTGCCCAAGCGTCGAGTGAAAATCGCACCACAGATTGGTATTCCTCTTGTTAGGGTCAGTTCAGATATCTTTAGGGAACCAAGCTACTTTGATATTTCTCATATCCTGGACGATATCGGCAGGCGCAACACTGAAGTTATATTCAGTTAAATTTGGGGCCCCCATGTCTTTGGGTTGAGGTCTCAAAGGTCTTGCTATAATGGTTCACTTTTTACGCTGTGTTAAGGCATAAAAGGCTACTACGAACTCGTTGGTGCTCTTTCAGACTTATTTTTGAAAAGAGTCGCCACTTAATTTTTAGGAAATTAGGAAAACCGGGGGTGAAGGGTATATTCAAATATAGTGAAAAATCCTTCGTAATCCAGAGTTCTAGGTAAGGGTTCCGTGATGCCGAGGAAGGTGTTGTAGTACGCCGACATTAAGGATCTGTACTATACGGTTGATCTTTTAATTCCAAAGTATGAGTATTTGCATGAACTGTCCATTTAGTGTTTATTCTCGCAAAAATCTTGTCATATTGCATATCATTTTTTGAAGAAGATTTGAAGATGTTCCTTTTATGTATAAGGTACATAGGTATGGATTTATAATATCTCGGTACAATAATTCACCCTCTTTTGAATGTAAAGGTGGTGTATCTTGTTTTGAAAATGAGCATAAAGTTGTTATCTTTATACATGTTGGCTTGAGGAATATGAACTTATCATGTTTTTGAAATGTCCCGCTTTTTATTCATGCTTAACTCATACTTTATTCGGTTCGATCCGTATAACACGTTTGGAACAACTTATCTACGAACTCGTATATGTACGGAAATGTTTTATTTTAAGAAAGTGCCTTGTTTAAAACAATTTATGAAATTGTTTTTATGTCTTGGACTTTTATTTCCCAAAATTTGATTTGAAAGAAATCTACCCTTTTAGGCCCATATAAATATGTTAAGGAGGGCTTAGGAGTGTTTAAACCCTACCCTTTTATTTCTCTAGTAAATGGGCTTTTGGCCCGAAAATCCTTTTGTGTTGGCCAATCTTGGCCTTGTCTATTTCTTGTCAAAAATTAGTGGGGTTTAGCCCCAAATTGTACCAAGTTAGCCATAAAATATTTTCCTATTTGTTATCCTTTAGTTCTAGAAATCAAGACTTAGTTTTTGTTTTTAGGAAAAACAATCCATTTAACACCTTTCCAATATTCGAAAGCTTTTTGAAATATTCTTTTTATTCTCTTGTTTTGAATATTTAAAACCATGTCAAATAGTTTGATTAATCCAATTTTAAGTTATCAAAAATCATTACGTTAAATCTGGGTTTTGAAAGAAATGGTTTGGTGACTTAGAGTCAATATAGACGGCATGAGCACCGTCGTCCTAAGACTACTAGTTCGCACAATAAAGATTCCACTATCACGTGAGTTTGTACAAATTTTGAAAATACATAGAAATTAAAAAAAAAATAGTAATGACCAAATAAATGTAAGTCTAGGCAGCCCAGCCCGCCTTTTCACCCATTCGGGCCTTTTCCCCCCAGTTTTTTTTCCGTCTTTGCAAACCTATCGTGAGGG
>NW_026727680.1:0-31358 GCF_029784015.1 Lycium ferocissimum
GGGCGGGCCCCCGGTACCCCCGAAGACATATACATACCCCTTTATAATAAAGGTGTACCCCCGCGAGCTGGGAACGGGAGCGCCCCAAGACGGTAAACGGGGAATCTGGGGGTGGACACCCAAAACAAATTTGTACCTACGGGCATGAAACGCCCCCCAAAGAAAGGGGTCGGTCGGTATTCGGGTTGCAAAGCTGAAATGGAAAAGAGGTCAAAAATAAGGGTAGAAAGGAAAAAAAACCCGGAATGTCAAAGTGTTTCATGAAATATAAATCGTACATACGAAGGTACGGAAGACAAATATAATAATCAGAATGCCAAAATGCTTAGCTTTTTTTGAAAAACATTTACGTCTCGTATATATAAAAAAAATAGAACAAATCATATGAGATGACATTAACCGATGTGGGATTAGCCTAAACCGGACTTATGCTGCCCCGACACTTTGGGACTCGGCGTGCTTCTTGAGGTTTGCCCCGCCGATTAGGTTTGCCCCACCCTTGGGTTTGCCCCGCCGGGTGGGTTTGCTCTGCGCGCCTCGATACCGGCGGTCATAATCCCGAATGTCAGCGTCACTTTATACGAACATAAATCATGCATGTCAATATCACATATCATATGCACACATATCGTGTCTCGGCCGCCCTCTAGTGAGGGACTTGGTGAATAAGATCATATCATCAAGTCATCACATATCATATCATATATTATGAGATTATCATATCATCAAGTCATCACATATCATATCACATACCACATACGGTCCCGCAATAAGGACCGTGGACAGAAGCATTGTGGTCGCCACTCCTGCCTCGGGCGCCGCACTCGTCATCTTCGAATATTTGCATATCTCCGAACACATCATACTCCGTATCACATCATACTTCATAACACATAATATTTCATAGCTCATCATACTTCGGAAAACTCATCATACTTCGGAATAAAGCATAGTGCGCACGATGATATACCGGCCCGGGACTCGGCGAAGGAAGTAACAATATTGTGCACGAGCAGAATCGTGAAATACTATATGCAATGCAAAACATTTACAAAGACCCAATAGAATAATCAAAGCGAACTATCATTTATAAGCCAAGACAATAGTCAAATCAGATTTCTTCCGAATGTTACTCGGGAACACGTCAAATAGAACTTTGGAAACCGTAGCTACGTATCGGAATCATAAGTATAAGAATCATCGTTTCGGACTTAACGAGATAAGTATATAATCATACTCGGTCGGAAAGATAGTCATATTAAGTTCTTTCAAAAAGTCGTTAGCACTATACAAAAGGAAAGTCGCGGGACCCACGGACGACGTCAATCAATCTCCGGGCCGCCTGAAAGTTAAAGTCATTATACGTTATAGAATCATTTACGAGCATATCGAAAGCAATTCGGTTACTGTCTATGAAAGTTACGGACATTTTTAGACATAAGATCCTTTCGAACAAAACCGTTTACATTTTCCCAAAACCAATCATATCAAAGACATACGGACCATAGCTTGACCATACTAAGGATGCCAACATCAAGAAGCAAATCGACATCGTAAACATGCTCGGACTTTAAGAATAGAGTTACCCCAAGGCTCATAACATATCATATCTTACTTACGTCTAGGACATGCGAAAAGAAAAAGAAGGATAAGCTTCGCGTACCTCGTCCGCTCCCTAAGCTAATCCAAATTTAAGTCTCGGACCTTCAAGATCTACAATAATGTCATTGGGCACCAAACATTAGCCATTGGCATAGGAATCCAATTCTAAGCCAACACTTTATTACGAAATTTGGCGACATTTCCCTGCAACTTCAATACCCCGAGAATTCCACTCGGCCAAAATCATCAACAACAACACCAACAACCATACTAACAACATCAATAATCAATTCAAAACGCATTCTAACATTAGTAACTCTTTTCTACATACTTCGACAACATTCCAATTATATTCCATTCAACTACATACATTCAAATCAATGCCAATAATCTCACGTTCAAGTACTAATCGAAGCCATTCAAACAAGATTCAAGCATGCTTCCAACAATCCACGCAACATTCAAAACAACTCGACCATTATACTACCTTTGCAAAACTTCCCAATTCGATAGGAACAACAACAACACATTTCTTTCTTTCAAATTCATCAACTGCACCAACAATTCACCCATTGACAACATTATTAGCATAAATACAAGAAACCATATTACAATCATATTAGCTTCCAAAACAGCCATGACTACAACTTCTACTTGAGTCATTGAACCTTCATTCTCGTCATAGAATACATAACAACAACAACCAAAATACTAAATAACATTAGTTCATCATTCCCACACCACATAGCATGTACACGAAATACAACAACAACACCTTAAATTCATGATTTTCATCCATTTCTACATACTACAACATGCACAACCCATGAATAACATATGGAAATAAAGATTAAATCTCACCTTTTCCATTCAACTTCTCCCTCGGCTAGAGTTGGTGAATTGCAACAACGAGCGGTTTAATTGCTCCATCAACTACTCCATGTTAACGAGGACCTTCCAATTAATAAGAAAGCTAGAAGAAAATAATTTTCCATGATCAATTTTCGGAGTGCCAAATTCGGCCACCATGGCCGAATGTTGTTCTCCTTCTTTCTTTCCTCCAAACTTCTCCAATTTTCTAGAACTATGAATGATGAATTGTCTTGCTTTTCATGACTTATATATATATATATATATATGCCCCCTTACAAATATAATATGAACACATGGCCCCCTTGATGGATTGAAACAACTGGCTAGCCATGTGTGGGTCCCACATGACCCCACGGCCACATGGCTAGTTGTGGCTATTTCATGAAATAATTTGTTTCCACTCTTAGCCCCTAATTTCCCTTATTCCAATTTTGCCCTTAATACTCCATACCAATAAAAGATGAATATGCAACTTATGCACTCTAACACAATTGGAAAAAAAAATATAACCTTGTCCTTAGCTTTCCGCAATTAACTCGGAATATCCCAATGTGCAAAATGCGGGATATAACAAATTGTACCATCAAAGGATGGCGCGAGCTTTCAACAAGCATGTAAGAACCAGGATTTTTCAAATTAGGCAATCGGTGCTCAAACGAATATTCTCAAATCAAGAAGAATACAAAGGAAAGTTTGCACCAAACTGGCAAGGGCCCTATATGGTACTATCAGGAAGAGCAGTAGTACTTGCTGAAATGGATGGTCAGGAGTGGCCCAGAGTAATAAATTCAGACGCCATCAAGAGATACTACGTGTGAGAAAGAAGACAACTTCAGAGATTGTAGCTTCTAGTTTATGTTGCTTTTTATTTGCATTTCCTTTACTTGTAATTTTGCATTATTTTAGGAAAAAGCTAAAACCCAAATTATGCACGAACTATGCGAGGACCTGATTCCCTATACTTATAAGGGGATATGTAGGCGCTTTTCAAAGCTCGGTCGCTTTAAACCAAAAAAACTAAAATTATGTATTCTGACCTATGTTATGACCTAATTCCCATTTGGGATATGTAGGCGCTCTTTGAGTTCGGTCTCACCAAAAAATTCCAATATATTTACCCCGAACTACGTCGACCTAATTCCCGAAACAAGATACGTAGGCGCTCTTCTGAGCTCGGTCATTCCAAACAAAATTCCCAACGAACCCTAGGGAACCTCAAAATTGATCTAGCAAGAGAGAGATCAAAGTAACCCCACATAGAAACTAGGGCAGAATTTTTGAGGTCCTCTAAAAAATTCTATTAGTATATCAGTTCAAAAGAATGAACTGATTAAAACTTCTACACTAGGGCAGAGTTTTTGAAAAAGGTCTAAAAAATTCTTTCGATGCCATAAAATCCAGAATCAACAAGTGGACACTTACACCGAGGCGAAATTTTTGAGAGGGTCTCAAAAATTCATTCGACATAGCAAAATTCGAGTTGGTAGAAAGACATATACAAACTAGGGCAAAATTTTTGAAAGGGATTCAAAAATTTTACAAGTCGAGATCAAGAAGAAGAAGAATAGATGGAAGACTTTGTTTGAGTAATTAATGTCATGACATTAAAAGGCTGTATATAAAATATATCATTTTCAAAAAATATATAATATATAATATATATATATATATATATATATATATATATATATATATGTACATATGTTTTTTCCAAAATCATTGCCAAAAATTTTCAAATTTTCCAAAAAAATAAAACACTTTTAAGAAAAATGAGCGTTCTTTCCTGTCGAAGTATGAACAAAAGAAGTCCATGTGTAGGGAGAGCGGTCGACCATATAGGAAACTAATGAATTTTTCTATGGATGTAGGAACAAACAAGCGTGGATGCTTTTACGCTAACTTGTTTGCTAAGATGTTTGAAACAGGATAACAACATCGAGCAAAGTGAAGAAGAAATTTCAAGGAAAGCGGCAAAGAAGAGCATACGAAAGGGTAACGAAGCCCTCCCTAAGTAAAGTTCGTTTTACGCTAACAAGTTCGTTTGTTTTGCAGAGCATGAAGATTTTTACAAAAGAAATTTTTTTAAGATAACAAAAAGATATAATCACGATTTACTGAAGTCTGGTCTTCACTAAACAGTATTGTATCAAATTATTGAGACCCCGGCCTAGACGTCGCATGGCTTCCTTGAATACAATGATTGATTAGCCATCTTAAATTTGGTAAGCACAGTCCTCACCTAAATTAGGTGACATAATTCTAACATCAAATTTAAGATCGTCGACACAGAATATCAGCAAAGATGGATTAATTTTGACCCGAAGGGTGGTAACAATTTTCATCCTAACAATCTGTGATTTGAAGAAGATGCATTGATATCGACATTGAAATATTCACAAACAAAAGAATCTAGTCCTTTCGAAAGATGTGAACCTTGTCAATGGGCGGATATTTTTCACCGGAGTCAAAAAAGGAAGGTGTCAGTCTTGCCACCGAGGTAAGATCATTCCTCAAGGTGGTGATATGGATTAAATGACTACGTGCCGAAGGAGCTGAGTCGTCATCAATATATATAGCCAAAAAGAAGTTGCATAATTCCAAGGTTGATGTCCACAATCGTTGAAATACGAATGTGATTCCTACATCAAGATTTGCGGTTGCCACTGTAGTTTATTTCAAGTTAGCGTAATCCTGGTTGAGGGATAGTGGTAGTCATGAGAAAAGGCTTCGCACTTGAGTATGCAGTAGTTAACTTGAATATTCTGACTAAACATTGGAATTTTGGACACAGAGTTTAGTAGTCCTCATGAAAGGAATATGATACTGCACTCTGATGTGCAGTCTTCATTTGGGTATTTTTGACTATAAGGGGTCGTTTGGTAGGAGGGATAGGATGGGCTGGATTATTAATCCAATGGGATTGGAATTAATCCTATGTTTGGTTGGTGGGATAACTTTTTTGATATCCCATCTAATCCCATGTAGATGGGATAAAAGGTGGGATTAGTAATCCCATCTTATCCCACCCAATCCTATATACATGGGATGACTTATTCTCCTACCAAACAACCCCTAAGTGATGTAGTCCCAAATTGGTATACCACAGGCTTCGTATGAGGATAACATTGCAGTCGACACCAGATTTGCGACAATCACCGCAGTGTGTGAAAATGATGTGAGTCCAAATCTTTAGGGGTAGCGGAAGTCATAAGAAACAAAAATGACCCCGCACTTGAAGACAAGGTTTTCATTAATAGCATCTTGCTTGCAAAAACGACAACCAGACTAGGGTGTGAAGGTTTCATAAAATGCGGTATAGCCCAACCCAGATCCCGACAGAAGTTATCATTGAAAAATGAGAACATATGAAAATAATAAGAAAAGAGCCAACTGAAGTATCGTAATTATTATTCAAAAATTATTTCAAAAAATATGCATACACAAAAGCACACACTTACAGGAAAAGAAGGAAACACGGATGAACGTTCGCCAAGAGCTGAACAAATGACGGAAACTGACAGAGCCAACCTTTAAAGCAGATGGAAAGAATGCCGCGTAGGTATGGCATTTACGATAAGGATAAAAAAATTTCAAATCACTAACGCGCAGGACTTAGCACTTAGAGATGGCTAAAAGCTACCGAGATAGGAGCAAAAGAGCCAGACTCAAGACATGCGGAGCAAACGTGAAATTTTTCTTGGGCAATCGGTCAAAAACCGTGTACGAGAGTCAAGCTTTCTACACCATGGTTTGAAAAATCACTTCAAGCATCAACACTCATAAACCTCTTCAACAATCGCTTCCGGTCGGATTTTTCACCGTAAATAGTCAAAGGGATTCCCACATAAAGGGATATTTATTTTTGAGCTATCGAACCGAACTACAATGGGCTTGATTCCCAAAGCTAGGGATATGTAGACTACTCAAGTTTGGAGGATCGGCCAAATTCCTATAATTATCCTGGGACAACCCGAGATAGTTTAAAGATTCTTTATTTATGGTCCTCATAGAGTCAGAACTACAAATAGCCTGAATTCTCATGTAACCTGAGATATGTAGGAAGCCCAAAAATCGGGGTCCGGCCATACTTTCAAAATTTTGCACAAAAGAAAGCTGTAATTTCCTTTATTCAGTAAAAAATTAGGTTTGTCAAATTTGTAGCTTAAGGATGGCCTTGCCATTCTCGAACTCTGAAAGGGAAGTTGTTGACACCTAATTTTCACCTCATAAAATGTGTATTTTAATTTTCAAAGTTTCCGAGTCCAAGACGGATTAAGGATGCTCTTAAAATAATCAGAAAATTCAAAAATACCGAGAAAATGCATCTTAATTATTATTTCATAAAAATTGATGATTGCAAGAAAATTACGAGTTATTTACTTTCATAAATATAATTTGAAATGAAGATACATATCCCACTCTATCTTGCTCGGAAAAATTGTTAATTGAAACCACGTACGAATTACGGCTGATTTTGACCGCATTTTTCACATTTCTAAATATTATCCGGAACCATGTCAATATTGGGCTCATATTAACGCTTGTATTTTAAAATAACATATTATAAATTTTGTTTCCGTCAAAAATCATTTTACAAAAAGGATTTTAGATGTATACGTTTTAAAAAGGAGATGTATTTATTTTTAAAAGTGAGGTACAAGGTTTGGAAAAGGTCTTTATTTAAACTAGGGGATCATTTTAAATACTTTAAAAACTTTAGGGGGTGGGGGGGGGGGGGGGGGGGGGGCTTTATTTTAAAAGGGGGAGAGAAAAGTTTAATAAAATAACTTTTCACCCCCGCCCCGCCACCATTTCCTCATTTCCACCCCGACCCCTTCTCTTTTCTTCTCAGGCAAAAATGGTGACTTTTCTAGGGTTTTATTAGCAATCAAATTCGCTGTGTTTCATGGTTGTTTTACGCCGAATTTTTGAGGGCTTTTGTCCTCTACCATGTTTCCTCATGATTCGTATTTTTTGATCTCGAATTTGATTCGTATATCAAGATGTTTCTCGGTTCCTCATGTGTATGGTTGCCATGGGCGGAGCCTCGAGCTCTTGGCCATCTTGTGCACCACACACAACAAAGTGAAGGACCCAAGGATAATTTCCCATGAGTCCGTTCAATTCGAGTGCTATTTTGAGGATTCTATCCTGTTTTGGTACTATTATCTAATTTGTTGGAATGTACTGGGTTTTTTTTTATTGGTGACTAAGCATACTATCCTAGGATTTTCGATTTTATTTGAATTTTTAGGGTACAATTAGTTGGATTCTTAGTTGTATTATGGGATTTATCTGAAATTGTGATTGGAAATAGTATGAATTGGTACAATTTTGAGAAAATTCCTTTTTTCCTATCTGATTTTTAGAATTATTTGGGGATATTTTGGAATTGGGGGAAAATCTGTTTTGGGGGAACACCTAGAACTTTCCATTTTGGTTTTTGGGGTTCACATTTGTGTCCTATAAATATCTAGCGTTCATGACTAGTAAAAGATCCCCAACTTTTCATTTCCCATGACTAAGGTTGAAATTTTTAAGTTTCTTTACTAGCTTTACACATATTAATGTACTACCCCCCTATAGTACCTATACAAACATAATACTACTTAATATACACTATAATCATATCAATATACTACAAGACCGTATAAAAACACTACTATTTTTTTAGAAAAATCTCAGAGTTAAGGGCTGTTTAAAGGTTTTTGGTTGTTGGTGTTTGAAGTTTGAAGATTCAATACCCATTTTGATCCTTAGGTTGCACCACAAAAAGGTAATACTACTATTCTAGCCTACTTTACTCTATTTCTAGCCTATATTGTTATTTGTATTGTTTAAATCATGTTCTGCTATCTTAGCTTTTGAAACTGTTTAGCTGTGTAAAATGAGATAATGGAGTTGTTTGAATGTTTCTAGTGTTGTTTAATATAGTTTAGAACTGAAAATGGCTATTTGATTATGGAAAAGTTATTTGAAACCTCTACTTACTGTTCTGTTGGTTTTTTTAGACTATAGAAGCTTGGACTCGTAGATTCTGAGTTATATTATGTTTATGAGTGATGGCATGATGTTGTTTGAAGGATTTTTTGCTTTGAATATAGCATTAGAGAGGTGACAAGGTATGTTTGGTGTTGAGTTTATAGTTTCATTTGTTTTTCCTATTTTTCTTTGTATATGGAATTGATTCTATACCTTAAGTTAGTTGTTAGTTTGTTTTCTTGATGTGGTTTAAGGTGTTTGATGTCTTGACATGGTCCTAAAATGAATGAGGGGTCTATTTTAGTTTGATGATTATGTCCATCATTTTCTTGTTGTCAAGTTGCTAAAAATCTGATACATGATAGGGTAAATTACCTCTAACTTGACTTGTAGACTGTACATCCTCATTTATGTGATAAAATGATTTCAAAACCTTAAGTCACTAACTAGAAGTTAGCTTGTAAACCTGAAACTTTGGAAATCGGTTACATGTTCATTTTTTTTATTAGAAACTGAAAACTAAGTAGCTTGTTGACCTTATCAACTTGACTGAGCAAGTTTAAGAAGATGGAAAACTGATTTGGAATGTAGTTTGTAAGGTTTTTGAAATCACAAAGTTGCTAGTGTAAGGGTGGTTGTCAAACTAAAACCTGTTAGGCTAAAATGAAGTACTAATAAGCTCTTATAGGCTTATGTGTGTTTATTTGAAGTTTTGAGAGTTGAAGATGAAAACAGGTTGGAAATTTCCTTTATTTTTGAAGACCCCTTAAGTCAAATAAGTTTGATTAAATAAATCCAGTCTGAAGAAATAAGCAAAAAGGTCTAAGTTAGTGTTATATTTGTTGAGAAATTTCAGAATTTATAAAAGTTGATTTCAACTTCCTTTGTACATCTTAAGTGTGTAACGTACTTCCCTTTTATATCCAAGTTGTTACCTAGATCATTTAGCTAACTATTTCCCTCAAAAAACAGCTTGCCTTACTTGAATTTGCATAATTAGGCATCGGAAAATAGAAAAATAGCTCTAAAACAGGAAGAACCTTATAAAGTCTTAGTTTAATCTCTCTTCACTTATGAATAGTCTAAGATGTGAACCTAATCATTTTGTCATTACATAACTTGCTGTGTGCTCATTCCAGTAACTTAAAATAGGCTCATCTACCCTATGTGAATTCTTATCTTTGAATTCTTTGTGGACTGACACAATTCTGTGGAAAATTTTGAGATGTGTGACTTGATATGAAAAACATGTTTGCAGTGTTCATTTAAGTCTTATATAGGGTCATGATGGTCCATTTAGGAAAAGAACTCGTAAGACAATTTTGGTTCTAGTTAGACCCAAATTGAACTTGCTATATGGTTGTTTGATATCACCTAGTTATTAAGGTTTTGAATACCTCACAGAATTGGCATTGTTGATTCTCTTTGGATTTTGCCTTAGCTTATGGTTGGGAAACCCAACTGTGCATCATTTTAAGATCTGACAAACCTCTTTACATTTCTATAAAAATGCAACTTGGGATTTTGGCTTTGGGATTGATTGGACTGTGGTCGCATAAATGTCTTTTTAAAGCCCGTTGAGTGCACATTTGGGAAAGTCTAAAAACTGAAAATCACATTGAGAGTAAACTGGTGCTATTTCACTTCTTATTTAAATTGGCAACATAGTTAATGTGATAATGCATCTCTATGCTACTCCTCTGCATTAACTCCTCTGAAAAATGCTTTTGAACTTGGTTCATGTTTAGCTTGTTTGCTTGAGACTGGTTGGTTTTCCCTTTTGTGCTAGATGAATTACTCTATGACACTTTTATTTTTAACATGTTGGAGACTGGCCTTGAAACTGTGAATTGTAGGAAACTTTGTGATTGTTTGTTATTCCTAATTAGCACCTAAAACCTTTAAGTTTGGACTCATGGTATACTTAAGCTTTTTCTGTGTGATATAAGTAGGGTTCTTGAAGGTTGATAGTTGTTGAATGCCTAATATATATTAGTGTGTATGAAGGGTATGCCCTTTAAAGGGTTTTGCTCTCCATAAGAGGTATATTAGGGGTATATCGTGTATATCGTAGTTTGGTACTTAGAAAAAATTTTGAGAAAAGAGAATGGCTTGGGCCTGTTGCTGGTGATTGGGCCTGTTATACGTGTCTCTGAAACTTGAGTCCTCTTTATTTGTCTAAATTATGCCTATGCGATTCAATATTATAAGGGTTTGGTCCAACGATGTTGTAATTCAATTTTTGACTTTGTAATAATTTAATTCTTGTACTTAGTTTAATTCATGGATGTATTCCAATGTCATTCATACCCTTTTTGCACACTTTGTCCATCCAACCCGTTGGTGGGTCACAACAAGACCCACTAACACTTTAGATCGAGTCCACCAACCTTGGAGCACAAAAACGGAGCATACACTTGGATCGCGAGGATATTGCATTTATATTCTTCTGTTGGGCTTGGTCGGCCCAATTATTCATCCTTATTTTATGCAACTTCAATTTTACTTGTGTATTTGTTTGTAAATTGGAACCTTTAGAATTGTCCCCATTTAAAGACATAAAAATTTCAATTTTCTATATTGTACAAAATTGATTTTGAAAAAATAAATAAAAAATAACTCACGATTTTAAAATAAAGGATGGACTGATTAAGTATAAATTAGACTAAAAAAGATAAATTTTAAAAATTTTGGGATGGATTGGAACATTTTTTAAACCTGTGGACTATTGACCCGCACTAGACTGATTTAGATTCTCTTGGACTATTTTGGACTGTTTAAACACTTGGACTATAAAATATAAAAAGAATAAAATTGGACTATAAAAAATAGTTAAATTAAGACGCCTAAAATATGATTTTTCTACACTTAAAAATCTTTTAAAACCTAAAAACGTACAACGGGTGGACTTACGTGGTGTTGTACTTAGGTTAAAGGCCTTCGGGAGTTAACCTAGGTGTTCTAGTCCGAAACCCAATGCCCAATTTTGGGCAAAACTCTGTCATTTTCATTTCTTGAAAAAATGTGATATTTTGCATGAATGACTGACTTTTATTTGTGGAAATGTAGACAAAAAACAGTTTTATCACAAACAGTTTATATTTGCAAAAAATACACTATTAGAACCCGTAGGTCAACCGTATTTTACTGATCCTTAATACCGGGGTGCCTAACACCTTCCTTGGGGGATCACCAGATCCCTTACCCGAACTTTGGTTAGATTAGGATTCTTTTAAAATTTGTCCGTTTTAAATAAACCCTTTTCGAACTGATATTTCTTATTTTCTAAAAATTAGGTGGCGACTCTAAAATACTATCCATTTAGAGTACCATCCACATAGGAGTATATTTTTTCCTTTTTCCCAGTACATCTGACAACCGTATTTCCTCGGGACACTTTCCTTTTCAAATCAGGCAAGTGCAAATACGAATAGGAAAAAATAGAACCGCTTCAATGCCTGCTTTTTGTCTCCAAAATTCTTCCTCAAAATGTATATATCCTTTCTATTCAACCTATGCCAGCTACAACACCCCTCTGTTTTCTTCTGTTGGATCTTCTTCAAATAATTATTCTTTAATCTTAACAATATCCTCCCTTATTGTTAACTGTTTAAAAAAATCTTCAAATGTATCTTTGCTCCATTTTGATAAAGCAGATTTCAACCTTTTCATCTTAAAATTAAAAGTAAGGAAAGGATCACCCACAAAATCAGTTCTCCAATGTTGTTCCACCACTTCTCCAAATGTCTCATGCTCCAACCGAAACTTCAAGAATCTAAAATGCTTTTGAAACTGCTGAATTTGTTCTCTTGCTGAGAGAAGAAGAGGAGCATTATCTGATCCAGTTCTTGCTAAATGATCCATACTCAAGTTCTTTGAACCAATTCTAGTATTGCTGATTGAACAGGATCCTATCCAATCTCTTGAATATGCAATCTTGACCAGCCCTTCCATTCCACCAAGTAAATGGTCTGCCTTTAAACTCAACCTCTGATAATTCACAAGAGTTCATGAAAAATGCAAAAACTTCGTATTCTGTTGGATATACTAGTAAACCTCCTATCATTTCCTCCTAATGCATAATGACATTAAAATCACCCCTATCATCCATGGAAAATTCACTGAGTTTGCCAATTGATAGATATTATCCGACAACACCAATCTTTCACCAGCATCACACTTTGCACATTCTAAGGTTGAAATCAAAGACTTGCCACTATCTTGAAACAACATTTTAATGGTCACTTGTTGATCAGTGTCCATTAATACACCCACCTCAATACCATCAGCAACAAAATACCAAATATTTCCTTGCAATTATGATTAGCAATGTTCATACCTAATCTTCTCTTGTATCTGTCTATATGTCTGGATTGTTGGAAAGGCTCCAGTAAAGTTACCAGTACAAACTTATGGTGTTTGCGCAACATCTGAGCCTGTGAAAAGCCTTCTTAGTATTGGCTGGCCTGATATTCCAAATGAATGTTTTCATCATTGAGAATTTGTTTTGTTTGCAACATTTCTCTTTGGTAGAATCTTGGATGGTTGTACTTCACCAATTTTGTATCTTGTTTGCAGTTTTTTACCCTGAGCTTTAGCAAACTGAATTTCTCCTCCATGCTTATTCCTTCTACCCTTCTTTGAACTTTTATTTCCTTTTTTGACAATCACATCAGCCACTTTTGAAATATCTACTTTATGAACCATAATATCTTCATCCTCCATGTTGCCTGATTCTGTACTTTTGCATATATCTTTCTTCAAACCCTCTCCTTCTTTGTTGTTATCCATGCTATTTAGATCAAGAGAGCCTAAGGCATGCAACTCTTTATGTGGAGACCTCTTCTTATTGATAGACACGATATGAGTATTCTCTTTCAGTACCATAACTATAATATCAAAAACTGCATTGCTATTTCTCTTGGAAGGTGGATAACATCCAACAGCAAGAGTTTTCAATGGGACTACCTGATACTTCACTTTCATCGTGATCAAAAACTATGTTAGTTCCATCCTCAGTGCTATCCTCTTTTGTTAGAATATCTTCCTCATGTTGGTTATCTAGTGAACATCTTGTCACTTCTTCAAACTTTTCATGTTGATCCACTGCCTTCAGTTCTTCAATATCCAAATCCTTTTCCTGAAGATTTTCATGATGAATTGCCTGAACATCTTCCTTATTTATTGCAAGGTTGATCTCTTCCCCATTATTATCAACATCTGCAATAATTGCAATATCAGTCTCCACATTATCCAAAGCAGTCTCTAAGTCAGATTGCCCAGGGATTTGCACTGCTTTCATTACTTCTTCTAGCTCTTCACTTGTTGTAGGTTTAAAGGCATTACTAGAAACACCATTTTCATTCTCTTGTTTCATCATTATTGGGCAAATTTTCTCCCTTCTCCTCTGAGTCTTTGTTTTCACCATCTACCTGGTTGATATTACTTACCACTGCTTGTAATCATTCAAAGCTCCCTTAAGAAATTCCCCATTGTCAATACTGATATCAGTAGCACTTGTAAAATTATCATTTTGATCTTTTCCATATTTAAAGCTAACTGTTTATCTGTCACCTCCACCTTATTACTATTATTGCTCATAATTACAGAAATATGTGGACCATTATCATTCATTTCCATATAGATAGGATCTACTGCTACACCATCTACAACTTTCTCAATTTCAGACATATGTGGTTCATCCTTATTCATTTCCATATTATTAGGATCAGCTACAACAACCTTAGCTTTCTCACTTGCATCCTTGTTCTGTAAACCATCATCATCCAGGTCAAGATTATTAGGATCTGCTACTTTAACAACAAAATCACCAACTTTCTCCACTTCATCCTTGTTCATATCTACTCCATTGACTGTCAAACTCTTGTTTGTTTACTGCAACTTGTTGGCAGTGTTCTCCACCACCCCTACATCTTGACTATTAGTGGATTTTTGACATGACTCAAATTTGTCCAGCACCCAATCCTTTGTATTCTGCTTTTCCTGAACCTTTTCAGAAATACTTGTACTTTCCTGATTGTGTAGATCTTCCTCTACCAAACTACAAAGAACATCAAATTTATTCTGATTTTGGACTCCTTCTTGTTGCTTGGTGTTTTTATTATGCTCTTTCACATCAACCATGTTCTTTTTCACTTTATTTTGATTAAGTTTATTCTTCTTAGCAGTCTCCCCAGGATATGTAACTACAACACCACTAGACAAAACCTTTGGAACAAATTTTTGTATCAATCTTCCTATATATCTCCAGTTACTTCATGGTTTTGTTCCATTGGCTGCTTCTTCTGAGCATCATGGTTCTCCAATGGTTTATCCATGCTAGGAATATCAACATTCTCCTCCTCCAGTCCTGGATGCAATACTCTACATTCAACATTTGAGTGTCCTTGTAACATGCATTCAGTGCAATATCGAGGTAAGTAATCGTATTGAATCTTTACCTTGGCTTCACTGATAGCATTAGTATCATCATCCTCAATTTCCATCATCAGAAACTTTGGTTTATCAGTTATTAAGTCCACCTGAACTTTAACCCTTGCACAGTTTGGCCTTGTTTTGTCAACAACAGCCAAATCCAACTGTACCGGTTTTCCAACAGCAGATGCCAATGTAAATAGAGACTCCTTCACAAAGTAGGTAGGCAACAAGTTTGGAAACGAAATCCAAGCCATGGCTATGAATGTTTCTTCCTCTATTTTAAAGTTGGAATCATAAATTAGAGGCCTCATTTGATAAGTACAACCATCCCTCGACTTCTACCAAAATGCAAGTTTAGAGGAAATAGTAACAAAATCTTCCATTAACGTGCATCGTATCAAAACATGTTAATTTCTAAAAAACCCTACCATACATTTACCCTTTGCACCACATTGTTTAGGAATGATAGTTCTCAATTCTTCCAATTCAGGCCAACCATATGAAAACTTACTAACGATGGCATATTGCAAGTTTTCTATCAATTCCATTAGAGCCACTTCACTCAATGTTCATTTCACATACGGTATACCATCAATGTACATTACTTTCTTCTGAGGGATAGGTTCACAATGCACTAATGATGAAGACTCAGTAGCTTGTAGTACAGTTTGAGCAAAAGAGGTATTAGGGTTTGATGAAAGGGATGGGAGAGAAGGTGAGGTTGTGGGTATTTTCGTAGAAGGTAGTGCAGGGAAAAGATCGTAAGAGCCAATATCTAGAGGCTGGCCAGCCGTTGTGGATGGCTGACCAGTGTCCGACGTAGCCATGGAGGCTACACTAGGTTTAGAGTTTGCATGGGAGAGGAGAGAGAAGAGAGCGTATAAACGGTCCTCAAATAAAGAAATGTAGCAACTTAGGAATCGAACCTAGATATGTTCGTTGGCATTAAAGGGCTTTACCACTAGACCACTATATAGAATATATATATATATATTTATTTTTTGAATGGAGGACTTGTTGGACGATTTTTTTCCACCATTCACATTTCTAATGTGTGGTTATAACAACAATAGAAAAAGAATTATAAGAAAGTTATGGCCACTGTAAGTGGTAATACTTCAAAGGTTCGAGGGTGAGTCCCAATACAACTTGGTCTTTTATGTCATTGGTTGAGGGTAAGACGGTGGATTCAAGTCTCATTTCACCAAGAGGGTAAGAAATCGGACTTGAGTCCTGATGCATTGTAATGATAAGATGTTTGGTTCAAGTACCATTGTATTCTATCCTTACACACCTTCTTATGTGTAAGACGTTGGATTTCAAGTTCCAATGCACTCTATTGATGACTGATGAGCAAAGCTCTTGATTCAAAATTTATGACGAATGTCACATTGAATCTACTCAATTCTATAATGTGAATCGGGTAGCAATACATAAAAAGTACGAAAGAAGATAAGTGGTTATATGTATTAATGTGGGCGTGGAGGATAAAATAATAGTCATCTTGAAAAAATAAAAAATAAAAACAATATGTGTTCTCAAAATGGTCCTTCAAGAGGTGAAGGTCATTTTTGCCATCAATGTGGTATGAAAGGTTATTGGACATGTGGTTGTCATGCAACGTGATTTGATAAGTTTTATAAATTCTCCATAAAAAAAGGAATATAAAGAGGAGGTGCACTTAAGCTTTCAAAGTGATGTTGAGGTGACTCATATAAATAAATGTCAAGGAATGACAATGAACTGATAATCAAAAATTTATGAAGCATGTCCAGATGATTATAGTTCAATCCGTGAAGAGAATGTTACATGTGATTAGTATCGTGATTGCTCACACAATACTCTTGAAAGTGAATGCATGTGTTAAGATGTGATAAAAGTTATGAATAAGGATGTGCTTATGTATGATTGGATAAATACCACAATTTACCTTTACGGGAGGTTTGAGAGAAATTAAAAAAAAAATTTGGCATAGACGGTTATTGGTCACATACTTTTAGTACATCACAAATATTGTAGCATGTCTTATCATGAACTACCGAAGTACAAAAGCAAAAATCTTTCCTATAAATATTTTAGCCATGATCAAATTATTATTGTGAGATAATTATAAAGACAAAAGTAAAGCAAGAAACGAGTTTTGCCTATAATGATTTTGACCATGACAATAAGAATATGATTATGCTCGTGGAGTAGACATTCACCATATGAATGTTAGTTGTTCCACTCTTGATCTCCCACCATATTTCATGTTCCACTGCTTCTCTAGCCGCTAACTTAAATTTCCACACTTGAGATCTCCCTTTCCATTGTACAAGATTAGGAACATGTTTTTGCAATATTTATTCCACATGTAGTTTGTCCAGACTAAGTTTGTGATTTTAAATCTTCACCATAGCTTAGCTAATAATGTTTTTGATACATCAAACATAAATTTAAAGCTCAAATCATCCACATATGTCGGTAAACAAATATTTTGCCAAGATAACCAATGTCTACTCCTCCTATCCTCCTTGCTGCTCCAAAAGTATCTAGCAAATATTTTGTGTAGCTCTATCAATACAAACGTAGTGTTACGCCTCTCGCTTTTATAGTGGGAAGAACTTACGGTTTCCTAGTCAATTATGCCTTGAAATGGAGAATTGTACCCAAGTATTGAGATGCTAAGCATTTTACCCCGTGTATGGAGGTACTAGCGGGTATTCCAGGTACATGGAGGGATTAGAAGTTGAACAGATTGAACCGACGCAGGCTGAGCAGATTCAGGGAAATCTGCAAACACCAGACATTATCGATGGACCGTCGATCACATCGACGGGCCGTCAATATGAACCATCGTTATGTTCTAAGAATTCTGATCTACAGAAACCTATTGACGAGACACGCCGACGACGGGCCGTCGATCGCCGCCGTTGATATGACTCTGCAACTTCTAATCTGCGTGTAAGCAGGTCAACGGAGCAAGTCAACGGATCGTCGACACGTCGACGTGACCGTCGACCCGTTCATCGAACCGCTCATCTGGAACATTCCAGTTCCAGCTATAAATAAACGAGTCACACCCCAAAACTTCAGATTTTATTCTCTCTCCAAGTATTGAAAGTTCTAGAAAAATTCTCTTATTATATTATCACATATCCAAGGGAAATCAAGGAGTAAGCACCCAGAAATTATGGAATCAAGGGTGAGGATACTCTCTAGGGTTTGTGGAATCCAAGAATCTTTTGGTGTTGGAGTAGGGTTTTGTCACGACCCAACTGGAAGGCCGCGACGGGCACCCAGTGCTAACCCACCCGGGCACCTCTTAACATACTTTCACATCACATCTAGGTGAGCCACGTAATTAAATCATACTTTCATTCGTCATTCATATTAATCCCATTGGGCAACAACACATCTATATCATCATTAACAACTATGCCTATATCAATGTACATAAGCCGACAAGGCTAACAAAATAGTATCCAAAATATAGGCCGACAAAGCTAAACACATCTACCCATATACACATGTCTATGAGCCTCTAAGAAGAATATGTCATGTCATATAGGCCGGACAGGACCCCGCCGTGCCCATAAATATGTACACAAAAGAATCTATACCAAAAGTCACAGACTCCGAATGAAATGGAGCTCCACTACGTAGTCCCCGAGAAATATAGCTATGGATCAAGTGTCTCCCCGGCCACCTGCGGTACATGCGCGCGTGTCACAAACAAAAGGACGATCGCGCACGAAGAATGTGCGAGTATGTAAAGCATGATCAACATCAATATGAAAGCATAGTAGATAACATATGAAATAACATAGGATGGTAGAGATAATAGTATCCGTCATAGCACTTACTTGCTTTCCATAGGGACATTCCATTTCTATTGCGTATCCGTGTACATACATCCATATCCGTACTCGTTTACCTTTTGTATCCATTTTCGTATTCGAATTCATATTTCCATTCATACTCATATTCATATCATTTACATCTCATATACATTGCATATACATAGCCTTTACATAACATTTACATATACTTAGCATATTCGTACTCATATTGATGTCATATACATAGCATTTATATAGCATACCCGACACAAGGTTCGGTGTTTTACATACACGGCCCTACCAAGGCTCGTTGTTATACATACCGGCCCTACCAAGGCTCGGTGTTATCCGTACCCAAATCGGTAGGTGCACGCGCGCATTACATATATATATATATCTATTTATATTCTACCCGGCCATATAAGCTCGGGGTTTCATAATAGCCACACATGACACACATATACATATAAGCTCATAAGCATCTTTAGCTTTTTTACTATCGTCATTCATTACATTCTATCCTTAGCGGATTACTCGTCGTATAAGGAACTTAGTGCAATCGTATCATATTGAGAATCATAAGCTTAGTAGCTTTTAGAGATAGGATCATTGAAGAATATCGTAGACTCATAGAAGGATAGATATTTAGCCAAAGAACCATGCCTTATGAAAGAAGGGTTAGCCTTACATACCTTTCCGTTTCAACTATTCTATCACTTGCACGTGCTTCTTCAATGCTTACGTTTCTACCTTCATTAGAGTGCATACTAACATTAGAGAATTGATAGCTTAGCATTCATGACTAAAGCTAGGGAAAATTGGACAGCATCTCCTTTATTTATACGACTTCCTCTATACCGTAAATCAACTCCCACACATCAATAATAACATTCACAATATCACCACAATCGCTTTTATTCAACTACATTATCCTTACTTCTCAATTCACTTCAATTCATCCATATTCATGGTCATATCACACAATTTCGTTCATTCATATACAAGGTTTATTCCATGCTCTTAATATCACTTATAACATGATTATAATCATAATGATTCAAGAATCATAACTCAATCCAAACATTTACTCAAAGGTGACACTATTCCTACATTCATGACCCATTTCCTATTTCCTTACATAATTCAAGTGTTTCAACTTTCAAATACCTTAAACAACAAGTAAATGTCATAAAACTTACCTTAGATGGTGTAGCAATGAACCTTGGGTGCAAACACTTCACTTGAGAAAAACCCTAGTTTCACCTTCACTTGGATTCCTGGTTTTGGATGAACTTTAATGGGTTTCTTACACTTGATTCACTTGGTTTGATGATAAGAACCTTTGATTTCCCTTGGATTCTTGTTCATGAAATGTATGGAATGTTCTAGAGACCGAGAGAAGTGGGGAAGTGTTAGAATGAAATAATGAAGTTGGGATCACCTTTATAGACTTGGAATGATTCAGCCCATCGAGACTTCCACGGACACTTACACGGTCCGTATAAGGTTACATTGTTCGTGGAAGTGGCCGTGTACTCCACAGTTTCTCCGAAGTTGTTCCCGTCGTGTCGTTTGATCTCCAATCCTTATGGAACCTTCTTGACACTTATTTAGCACCTCATTAACAATCTAAAGGACGTTATAACTCTTCTCCAAAATATCATTAAGTCATCATTAACTTGCTACTTATAAATCCTTTCCGATACCTATCGTATGCCTTGCCCTTTCTTGGCAAACTTTCTTCCCTTATCTAGAATGTCTTTGAAATCTTACTTAAGGTCATCAATGCTATTTCTTACTTATCGAAACACCATATACTTTGTGCTCTACGTTCGCCTATTCACTGTGCATCAACGAAAAATTTTCCGAGGTGTAACAGGTTTTCTCCAAGTGAAGAAATTCCATTCAAAGTCCATTCCTACACCATCCAAGGTAAGTTTTATGTTTATTTCATGTTATTAAAAGTATTGAGAGGTTGAAAGACTTGGATCATGGAAAGGAGGAGAATATGGAGTGCAAATATGAAAATAATGATATTCTTGAATCATGACTTGACTTGAATTATAGTTCTTGATATGTAATGAGTATAATCTTGCTATAAATAGTATTAAGGATGTTGTAGAGGCATTGTATGAGGACGGATACGGTATGGTGCTATAGTTAGGGTTATAAAGGAGTTTGATAGGGAATGTTGAGCATTCAATAATGTCTAGCTTGATGAAGTTGTTGATTAAGATATTGTGGGTGTTGTTATTGATATTGGGAGTTATTTATTATGTGGAGGAAGTCATCGAAATAAAGGAAGATGTTACCCAATTTTCGTTAGCTTTAGCTTAAGCCTAAGTATGTCTTCGATTATCTAATTTTAGTACGAACTCTCTTGAAGCTAGACACGTGAATATTGGAAGGAAGCGTTCAAGCGATAAAGTTAGCGAAACATAAAGGTATGTAAGGCTAGTCCCTTCTTTTCTAAGGCATGATTCCGATGACATGACTTCCTTTATCTTTCCATGACCTTCTTATGTTCCGAAAATTATGAGTCAATGTTTATAAAATGCTTCCTATGAGATAAAGATAAGAGATATGTCATGAGTATGATAACGATAATGATGAGTCTAAGCCTAGAGATCCAAAAGCTTATGATATGATATTTCCATGAAGCCAACGATCCTTATACGATTCTTTGACGTTATTTATTGTTGCTAAACCTACCTTATGATGCTGGTTCCTTCAAGGTGAGGAATGGTGATTATAATTACTCCATAACGGAATCGGGGGTTCTCGACCTTGCGTCACCCCGATATAGTTATAGATTATCTTCGAGTTCTAATGCATGCTTTATGATAAGTATATGATGATGAGATTACACCGTGCGTAGATGGCCAGACATGTCACCGCGAAGGCGGGCTGCATATGATTACACCATGCCTAGATGGCCGGACATGACACTACTAGTGGGTGGCGTGCGATGGTTACCCAGACGCGGGTTAACGATGATGGTATATGTGATATATATGACATGTGTTTTCTTTTAAAGGATAAGCAGGTTATATCTTCATCTCATGTTTCCCTGATTTCTTTATTTTGTAGTATCATTCATACGTATACATACTCGGTACAATGTTCGTGCGCGTCATTTTCTTTTTGGACGGCGTATTTCGTACCCACGGTAGATAGGAGACGGTGCGGATCCATGGAGCTTGTGTGCGATTCACGGGAGCCTCTACTACTCCGGAGGTGCTACTTATGATTATATTCTTACGTGTATATATTTGGGCACGACGGGGTCTGTCCGTCCATATATCCTGAAATGCTACAGTAGAGGCTCGTAGATACGTACGTGTGAGTAGCAGATGTCCCCGGGATGATCACATTGTATATTTGTATCTTATTTTGATGGCAGGCCGTATGCATATGATTGTAGATATGTTTTGAAAGTAATAAAGGTTTCCTTATGGCTAGTCGTGTCGAGAATAGTAAATGCATTTAAGATGAGTATGATGATTAGCATGAGTGGTGCTCGGTAGTCAGCTCCAGGTACCCGTCATGGCCCCCTAAGCGGGTCGTGACAAAAATGGTATCAGAGCAGTTCCGTCCTAGGATGTGTCTACGAGCCATGTAATGGTAAGTGTCTTGTTTATGGGTGTGTGCGCCACACTTATAACAAGAGGCTGCGAACATCTAGGAAAAATGACCATTCTTCTTCTTATTAGATCGTGCCATAGAGCCATATTATAAGGTTTCTCCTTCCTAATTGTGCGTTATGATTTCGGTGATGCCACCAAAGAGAAAAGCTACGACCGCCACGAGAGGCGGGGCTACAACGAAGGCGGATAGAAAGGAGCCGCCAGCGAATATAGAAGAAGGTGAATCTCATGAGCATCCGTCTAATACCCTCACACTCCGCTGTACGGAAGAACAAGGGGGGCCTCGGCTCGGCTCTATACCTCCAGTTCCTCCACCGGGTGCTTCGGGTCAACAAATGACTGAAGCTATTCAGTTATTGACAACTCTTGAAATAACTTTGTTGATGAATTTGACAGACTGATTGGCCTGATATGTGAGAAGGTTTTGACAGTTGGTTCTTTAGGAAGAAGGATTAGATTAGTATTGGTGATAGATTTAGGAAATTCTGCACTATCAAAGAAAGCTAACATCAAAGTATGTACATCATTACCAACAATATCCTAGAATTTCTGAAAAAATAATCCAGTGAATTCATCTGGCCCAGTGCCACTTTTACCATTTAGTGCAAAACTTGCATTCTTCACTTCCTCTTTTCCTAGATAATAGCATAAGTCCATATTTTGAATGTCTGTTAGGTACATTTTTTAACTGTTCAAAATTATGGATATCTCCTTTTGTTGTGAATTTCTTCTGAAAAAACTATACTGCTTCTTTCGATATCTGCTGAATATCTTCTAACCAGTTCCAATTATTGTCTTGAATTCTTGACATCTGCAGTTTCTTTCTTTTACCAGTTATATGATTGTGAAAAAATTTGGGGTTTATGTCACCCTCCAGATACCACGTTAAGCCTGCTTTTTGTCTCCAAAACTGTTCTTCCAAAGATATGTACTTCTTCAATTCTGTTTGGACTTTTTAAAGAACTACCATGTTTAAAATGCTAGGCTCTTCTTCAAACAACTCTTCCTTCACTTTCACTATGTCCTCCCTTATGGCCAGTTGCTTCAATATGTCTCCAAAAGTTTCTCAAATTAGACCTTGGGCCTAACTCACATCCCAAAAACTAGCTCAAATGGAGGAGGATCATCCAAGCCAATAGCCGTTAAGGAGTCCAAGGAGCTCGTCCTCCACTGTTGTTGGATATATCCATTCCATTCATCACTAAACTATCCTTAATTAAATATTTTACCTAATTACTATAGTTTCTTGATTACAAAAAAAAACTCACTTATCTAAATAGGGATAAATTTGAAAAAGAAATAATTAGTTCCTTCTTGAGTATGTAAATAAATACTTTTTTTGAAACCAAAATAAAAAAGCTAAGTGAATACTTATTATGAACCAGAGAGAGTAATAAAATTATAGTTCTTTCTTGAACAATCATGTCTAAACCAAATGACACACTATGATGTATACAATACCTTACATCATAGCGAGCATGGGTACTGGAGGGCAAGATCGATCACTTATTCATGCCACTTTGACATAACGATTCGTAAAGAATCTTTAAATTTAGTTAAATTAGATAATAGCATCACTTTCCTAAATCACAGGAAACTAATTGAGCAAGTTGGAAAGTAACAGTTTGTTCTAAGTAGCAGCTTTTCAAGTCAACATTAACAAACAGACCATTATAAATGATAGCCCAAACATAGAACCTAAGGCTGGAAACTCTGGTCATTGCACAAATGGCCCTATTTGGAGTGGTCTTTAATTTTTGTCCCTTAAGGTTGTGGTCTTTAATTTTTGCTCTTCAGTATTTTTAGCACGGCATAATTCAGATTTCACTCGGCATAGTTTATATTTAGCTTCGGCATATGTATTATAACATTCTACAAATTGGCAAAACTTTCAATACTCAACATAATCTAAAAAATACTACTCATAACTTATCTTTCATAACTTATACTTCACGGAACTTGTGCCGAGCGAGGCAAAAGTTCAGTTTCTCAACATACAAATGCAGAATTTATACCGAGCGAAGCATGTCTAGATATTTTTTTGAAATAAGCAACAAGGCCAAAAATTAAAGACCATGGATATGAGAGGTAAAATTAAAGACCGCACATTTGAAGAACAATCCGTCCAAAAACTTCAAACTCTGATTTACACTGTTCAGCTTAATTGAAGTGGGCCTGGTCCAACATTTTCTTTAACAATTTTGATAAAAGAAGATTAAAAAAGACAGTGAATCAGAAACAGGAGTCAAAAAAAAAAAAAAAAAAAAAAAAAAAAAAAAAAAAAAAAAAATTCTTACTATATATAAAAGTAAAGTCCAATTTTGTTGTTCTCTCGATAAATTTATTTGCCATGTGGGTGGAATGAGCTTTGACATTTTAGCTACTACAAATACTTTATTTATAAATTTCTCTTATATATTAACGTTGTTGGGGTGTCAGGCATATTTGGTGATATGTAATTTTCATCTAAAAAAGAATATAATGGATTAAAAAAACATCAACATAATTTTCGTCAATCGTGAAACAGAAAAAATCAGAAAGTCATATTCGTAGGAATAAATCTCGTATGAAATATTCTTGTTGGTGGAAATCATCGTGTAATCCAATCAAAGGTGATTGTTAGCGTTAAAAATGGGGTACTAAACAATTATATTTCTTAATTTGGAAATTCCGAGATCTCATCCCTTATTGATGTGTCTAGTGGACTTTCTTATAACTTATAATTATGTTTTTTTGGTTTATCTATGGGCTTGGAAAATACTAAAAATACTTGTAAGGTAAGTATTTAGAAGACAAAAATAGTCGTTCCCAACTTATAAGACTCTAAAGCATATCATTTCCCTCCAACTTTCCGCGACGAGAAGGTCAAGAAAAGGAAGAAAAAAAAAAGATGATAATGCAATTGGACAAAATATACTATCATAGTTTAAACAACTAAGAACCTGTTGGGATATTATTGTGAAATATCTAGATTATATAATTACTAGTGTAATAATTACACAATCAAGTGATCATACATTTTTTTTATATATATAAAATTATGGTGCCCGATTGGGCTTTTATTTATTCAGCAAAATAATCTAAGCTAAAACAAAATGGGTTGAGCCCATAATAAGGCCCAACCCCAAATAAAGAAAAACAACATGGTCTGTCTAACTTTTGTCCTAAATCACATTTAGGAAAGTAAACTCTATGCCCTAATTTGCATTTGTTGATATGCGCCGGTGTGGAAATGACGAAGTTGCCGAAGTTTGTAACTCTCCCTGTTCGCTTGATCTGATCCACTCCTCCATTCCTTGCTCTTTTGTGCTGTTGATGTTGAAATCGATGTAAGTACGTCTTTTTCAACATCTTTTGCTTTGTGTTGGATTTTCAGATTTTTGAGAGATTTGAACCTTGTTCTTGTTCCGCATGTACTGATTCTGTCTTCGAGCTACTGAGTCGATCTCTCCTTGAGTTGATCTTGATGTTTCCATCTCCACTCAACCTGGTAAGCTCTTAATCTATCACTGTTTTTGCCCCTTTGTTGCAATTTACTTCTCTTATGAACTACGATGTGAAAAATATAAGTCTCCTTCTCTTCGTAATTTTGTCTCATATAGATTTGATTTTTGTCTATTTGAATGAGCACCATACGATGCTAATATCACAATAAAACATCCATCCAATCTAATTGGTCTAAATTAGTAATGAGAATTTGACTATATTTGTTCTGCATAGGTTGTCTCTGATGTGTGCTACTAAATCTTGTATCTGGGCTAAGATGAACTTGTGTGCTTGTTTCTTTTCCTTTGTCATTGCTATTTTTGTGCTATTGTTGTCTCTTGAATACTCCGTTATAATAACATGAGTACCTAGAAACCTTGAATCTCTAAAATTAGAGCCTCCTGCCCTTGTGTGTGTTGAATTATATAGTTTAGAAACCTGCAAAAAGGTAAACAAAGTTAGTAAAAAGTACCACCATGTTCTCCTCCAAAGGGATTTGAACATGATGATTAATCTTCTTCCATTGTCCTTTCTCCAGCTTCCCAAACTATTCCCCTTGCTGCCATCACACCTTTCCATTATCTTTTAGTCCTTACCCTCAAAGTATGGAATCTGAGAATTATCACTATTGAGAATCTTTCTACAATTTGGTCTTAAACCCTGAAAATCCTGACATTGAAAAGAGGCTTCATCTAAAGCCTGATTGGCTAAAGCATCAGCAAGCTTATTCCCTTCCCTCAAAATATGACTGAAAGAGATACTCATAGTATTCCTTATTTCCAAAATCTCTTCTATCTAAGTGACAATTCCCCATAGTGGTTTCCATCCTTCCCCTAAAATTTTATAAATCATTTCAGAGTCGCCTTTAAACTATTACATTATCAAGTCCTCCAATCCTACAATACCTTATAGCTTCCAAATGTCATCACCTCAGCATCTGTATTTGTGTTGATGCCTATCTCTGCAGCTTGAGCATATTCCAAGTTCCCATCAGTGTTCCTCAAACAGAAACCATAAGCATTTCTACCAGGATTTCCCCTAGAGGCTCCATCTATATTGCACAACAACCAACCTGCTGGTGAAAAATTCCATACAACCTTTGTAACTTTTCAAACTATTACTTCCATTCTCTAGCATAGTAATCAATTCTTCCAATTTGTGTGGCACCTGTGTGATTAAGGGATTTCTGATCATCACCAGTCTTTGAATAGTTGCAAAAACTTGGTATATGACTCTACCAATTGATGTTTTCCCTCCATGCTTGATTACATTCCTTTTCTTCCATAGTTCCTAAATAATGATAGCAGAAATAGCTTGAAAAATCATCTTTAATCTCCTTTTAACTGGTGCAGTCCACCACTTCACAATTCTTTGTTGTAGAAGTATATCCTTCCATGTTCAACCCTACAATTGAAGAAAAGTAGGACCAAGTCCTATTAGCTACATGTGAGGTAGCAAACAAATGTTGGATTGTCTCTTCCTTAGGATTAGAGCAATACCAACATCTGGATGCTAGATTATAATGCATTTTCTTCAAAACATCATCCAAAGGTATCTTGTATTTCCAACATCTCCATAAGAAAAAATATATCTTGAATGGCAACCCCTTAATCCACATGTGCTTATAAACATTCATATTTTTCCCTCTCAATCTAATATATTCCTATGCTGATTTTACAGTAAATTCACCCTTAGTATCCAGAATCCACCATGGCCTGTCCATTCCCCTTTATATCATTATAGGTCTAATTGTGTTGCTAATATGCTGCACTATATCTTCACGAAGTAATTCTCTCAATCTCTCCAAATTCCACTGTCCCTGATCAACCACATCAGCAACATTTTGAACATTCTCATCATAACCTTCTACAGAGTAGTATAGAGCACCCATTCCTGTCCAATTATTAAACCAAAATTGAGAATTCCCATACCTACTTGCCACCAAATGTGTTGTTATATCAGATCTCTAGCTTGCAACAAGTTCTTCCAGGTTTGATATCCATATTTCCATTGAATAATCACAGGATTCTCTTTTCTACAGTATTTATTGAACATAAATGCACTCTATAAAGAAGGTTTTGTTCTAAGATTCCACCACAATTTACAAAATAAAGCCATACCTACTGACACGCCCTAAAACCCACCCTAGATGTGACCGGCATTCGACATCATGAACAACATCGGAAGAACCTAAATCATGCAATAACAACACTTGAACCCGCCAGGTTCAATATTCACCTCCAACAGTTAATAAAATAAATACAATCAAATCATGAATATATAAATTAAATCAGCGAAAGGCTTTATTAATCAAATACTTAGTCAAACGTAACAACGTGCTCGAGAGTTAATAAATAACTCAACAACTACCCACAAATGTATACTATAGAGATTCTAAGATAAAGGAATAATAGTCTGACTCATCGGGATGCAGCCCGAAAAACTAATATAATGAATGAATGAATAAATAAATAAATAAATAAATAAATAGGGTGTCCCACGAATGAATGTGTGGGCTCACCAAATTAGTAGCAACAACAAGTCCTTCCTTATACGCTTGGAGTATCAAGAACCCGCTCTTCTCCGTTACCTAACATACCATCAAAAACAACAATGGTATGCCTGAGTACTTCGTACTCAGTGAGTGCCTCGGGGACAATCAATAATAAGAAAATAGAGTACATAATACATAAAGAAATCAGTCTTGAAGATCATGTGAAAGCAATGTAAGAGCAGTTATTCAGTTTGTGTGTCTCAATAAGAATTATCAAAACCGATTACAAGGCCTCTTGTCAAGGTACTACTTCAAATATGCCTTTCAACTGACCATAATTAACAACGACAATTCCATGAGAAAATAAGAATATCACACATGCCAATACAGGCCCAAAAATCAAGCACATCGAAGGGGTGACCGTAGAGGTTCCCTTGTCACAGCGCACCACACTGAAATATGAAATTCAACGGTGGCTCTCCTTCCTCCCGAATAGCTAGGCATAATCACACCCCAAGTAGCGAACTCGGAAGTAGACACTCTTCCTCCCGAATGGCTAGGCATTATCACACTAGAATCCATAGTGACCACCCTTCCTCCTGAGTAGCTAGGTCAAACACAACAATGAAGTTCATAGCAGAGAAGCCGAATCATATTTCATCTCAAGATAGTCACTTTATCAATTTGCATTAAAGTTCATTAGGACATTATGAAGTTATATCATCTCATGGTTAGGATTGAAAACGTTTGCAATTCTTTAAACAAGATTCAATTATCATTGTTTCATCATGAACACCATTATCAACAATTAGCCTTCATTTATAATCATCTCTTATAGACGAAAACAATTATGATTTCATATACAGATATAGAGTATGTTACAATCTAAGTTTAATGTGGGTTTGTCCCCTCACACACATTAACAACCGTTTAGACATGAATTAGAGTTCAAGAAACATGAAAAGGTTACCTTTTTATTCATTAATGAACATTGAATGATTTCAAACAAATTTTCAAAGGAGTGACATACCTTAATATGTTAAACAAAGTTTAACAATTCACTTTTCTAGTGAAGAACACCCAAACCCTAGCCTGAATCACTTTAGGAAGAATTATGTTGCAAACCCTAGGTTGTAGTCACAAGAATCATGGGTTTGATGTTAAGATTGATAATTAACGATTAAGATGTTCTTACCTTAGTGTTGGAGCCCTAGAGAGAGATTTTCGTCCTTAGGGTTTTTGAGAGTGAAAAGAATGGAAGAAAACTAAAATTTTGCAACTTATATAATTTCAGCCCGTCAGGCACATTCTACGGTACAAACGACGGAGCGTCGATCTGCTCCATCGAATGGTCTTTGTGCTAGGTCAATTCTACGGTACAAACGACGGAGGGTCGAATAGATCGACGGAGCGTCGATCTGCTCCGTCAAAGTCATGAAATTTCCAGTGAGCAACTTTCTTTTCCTTACTTTCAACAGTGCAAAGGACGGAGTGTCGAATAGATCGACAACACAAAGGACGACCGTCAAACCTCCTTTTCGCAAAACTACTGTGAATTTTCATTTTCACCATCTCCTCTTGGGTCTTTAGCCTAAAGTCATGCACGTAACCCAATGTATAAGGTTCCAAAGGACTCATACAATGCTTTTACACTCTATACGTGTTTACGGGATGTTACATTATCCCCCTGCCCTTAAGAATCATTCGCCCTCGAATGCGAATAATAGCCGGGAAAAGGGCACCAAACACTAGTTGTATCAATCAATGAAATCAATCCATCTAAGAATAACTAAAACCTTAACTCATACCTGCAACAGGGAACAAGTGAGGATATCGCTTCTTCATGTCCTCCTCTGCTTCCCAAGTAGCTTCCTCAGTATTATGGTTTGCCACAAAACTTTAATCGATGCAACATCCTTTGTTCTCAACCTTCTAACTTGGCGATCTAGAATCTAGGTTTCTCTTCATAGGTTAACCCGTCATTAATTTCAATCTCTTCATGGTTCAACACATGGGTCAGGTTTTTACAACCTTAACATCGAAATGTGAAACACAGGATGCACCATGGCCATACCAGATGGTAACTTCAACTCATAAGCCACCGTCTCAATTTTCCTAACAATCTCATAAGGGCCAATAAAACGAGGACTAAGTTTCCCTTTTTTACCAAACCGCATTGCTCCTTTCATCGGCGACACTTTTAAGAACACCTTGTTCGATTTAGAAACTCTAGCTCACGCCGCCTCACATCCGTATAGACTTCGTCTACTCTAAGTCGTCTTGAGTCGTTGCACAATAAGATTAACTTTCTCAATTGCTTCATGAACTGAATCAAGACCCAACAATTCCACTTCAGTTGGTTCAAACCAACCAACTGGAGATCGACAACGCCTCCCATAAAGAGCCTCATAGGGAGCCATTTGAATACTCGCTTGGTAACTATTGTTGTACGCGAACTCCATAAGACGTAGGTGGTCATCCCAAATTCCTCCAAAATCAATTGAACAAGCGCGTAACATATCCCCAAAGTTTGAATAGTTCTCTCTGCCCTTTTTTGCCGCTTGAGGATGAAAGGCAGAGCTCAACTTCACTCTACTCTCCAAACCTTCTTGAAACGCCTGCCAGAAATGAGCAGTAAATTGCGTACCTCTATCAGATATGATGGACACTGGAACACCGTGCAACCTAACAATATCCTTCAAATATAACTTGGCGTATATGACGTCTTTACCGGAAGAAAATGGGCAGACTTCATGCGTCTATCCACGATAACCCAAATCGAATCAAACTTGGCCCTAGTGTGAGGTAAACCCGCTACAAAATCCATATTTATCATCTCCCACTTTTATTGAGGAATATCAATGTTTTTGTAACGACCCGTTTGGTCGTTATAGTCCTTTTGGCACTTTTGCTACTTCCGAGCGTTTATTGACTCATTTTGACCCGAGGTTAAATTTTGGGTAAACAGACCTTTTTCAAAATTTCGTTAACTCCGAGAGGTCCGAATGATTGTTT